>NC_137180.1:62114776-62369776 GCF_951804945.1 Podarcis cretensis | reverse complement strand
GACTAGATGACTCTTGTGGGTCCCTTCCAACTCTACAAGTCTGCAATTCTATGGTTCTATGTAGGCTAGACCTTCTTGGCTGCTACTTGCCCCAAGTCAGTGCAGAGAACTTTGCTGCCCCCTCCTGCTTCCCACATCACTTCCTGCAGAGGCAGGAAGGATAGAATCACAGGAGGCATTGCGACGAACTTCCACCGTCATCCTCCATAACACTTTTTAGAATTACCGAAGCACTTTGTGCATGCAAACCTTCTGAACGGACAGGCCTGCCCAGTCCCGGTTTTGGAACACAAATTTGAATTTCCGCGGAATATTCAGGCGAGAAGGATTTGCTTGAAACGCTAGGCTCGCTGTTTGCTTCAGCCCGGCGTGAGCAGCTGCCTGGAAGTGCAAGGCTCATTTTTGCCACCATGGATGAACGAACGGATGCTTCCACCCCAGCCCTCTCCGCTGCTCCTCATCTCGGGTGCCAGCGTCTTGCGGCTTCGCTGCGTTCTCACCACCTTTCGTCTCCAGTTCAAGCCAAGGGGAGGAGGCAAAGGGGAAGCGAGGGGGCAATCATCTCCCCCTGTGATGAATGAAGCCCCTGTCACTCAGAGAAAATGAATATTTCTTTGCAATAATGACCAGATGGTAACAAGTCTCAGATCTAAATTAAAACATGCATGATAAATGCCAAGAAAACATGGAAAGACAAAAACTCAACCTGGAGTGAAATCTCTCTATAAATCTTCTTCCCCTCTCTCCCTCCCTCCTTCCCCTCCCACCCCACCCTGTGCATGCAGGCAGTCATAATGGGAATTAAATTATTAAGAGATGCTGCGAGGAGAATGCAGATAACATGCTCTTTTCTCCTTTTCCTTTGCAACTTTTTTTCTTTCCGGTTTTTTAAAAAGTGCATTTTAGGGCAGCTTATTCACACTTGCAAACAGATTGCAGGGTACGGAAAGCAGGATATTACCAAACATTCCTAGAGGAACGCCTAACCAGTTCTCAAAACACTTCAGGTCCCTTAATCCTCACGACAGCCCTGCAAGGTTGGCCAGCATGATTTAGTAAAGGTAAAGGGACCCCTGACCATTAGGTCCAGTCATGACCGACTCTGGGGTTGAGGCGCTCATCTCGCTTTACTGGCCGAGGGAGCCGGCGTACAACTTCTGGGTCATGTGGCCAGCATGACTAAGCCACTTCTGGTGAACCAGAGCAGCGCACGAAAATGGCATTTACCTCCCCGCCAGAGTGGTACCTATTTATCTACTTGCCCTTTGACATGCTTTCGAACTGCTAGGTGGACAGGAGCTGGGACCGAACAACGGGAGCTCACCCCGCCGTGGGGATTCAAACCGCCGACCTTCTGATCGGCAAGTCCTAGGCTCTGTGGTTTAACCCACAGCGCCACCCGTGTCTCAGAGCATGATTTACTCACTCTATTGAAGCAGGGGCTGAGAAAATATTGCTTTGCCAAAGACCAGTCAGGTGGTATTTGAACCAGGAATTCAAAAGTTTGAGGCTGGGAGAGAGGGAGGGACTGAACTGGGTGAGGGGAGGAGACATTTTTAAGCCTGAGAACTGCATTCCCATCTAGGCTGACTTCCAGAGGTCACATGCTAGTGGTGGGTGGGCATAGAGGCAAAAGTGGGAGAAGCAACAAATGCAAATTTTACCTCTGCACAGTAGGCTGCTGTCCATTCACAGCCCTCTATCCCGGCAAGCGAGATACTTCACCAAAATGCTAGGATACCCAACAAAGCGGTGACTGGGCAGGGGGAGCATCTTAGCAAGACTCCCAAGGGCCAGAGAAGAAGGCGTGGAGGGCCACATTCAGTCACCAGAGTCGATGCTCCCCACCCTTGGACTGTGATAACAAACAACTGCAGCTATGCCTGCTTAGACAATGGCCCAGAGGAGATTCACAGAAGTGGCTTCCCAGAGATGATACGCAGTGCTGGATTTACTCTGTAGGTAATCACACAGGGTCCCTGGATGTTTAACAGTCTGTTGATCCCTGTGCCACCACTGTGCTCACTTCCCCGCTGCCACCAACCAGTTACTCTCTGGTAAAACACTGAGTCCAGTCAGTTAAAAGTGAACTGAAAAAAACAAGTTTATTTTACAAACATTAACAAGTCTATGGTTTCTCAGATAATATTCCCGTCAGTATCTTAACTTCAGTTTCGTTACTGGCCTATACCTTCCTAATACCTTCTGACTGATTATCTCAACTGTTTGACTGACTCCTCTTAACAAATTCTCTCCCTCTCTCACACCAGACTAGCCCAACCCACAGATTTATCTTCTCTGTCTCTTCTAACTCCAGACTGTCTCCTCAACAACTCAAACTCTAACTCTTATGAACCCTTATACACAGTTAACTCTGCCCCCTGGGTTCCCATTGGTTAGTCATTTTACAATTAGTTAACTCTTTCCCTATGAACCCAGTATGATGTCACACATAGGAGGGCAGACGCCACACCATCCAAGCAGAATGCACAACTGAGACTGGGCGTGTCCTCCTGGTTGTGCTATGACCACGCACATCTTAGTGGTGTGCAATTAATCCCAAATTCTTTTTGCCACTATGCAGGAGGGGCAAAGCTATCGCTCTGGGGGCTGCTGAACTGGATACACCATGCCTTGATGTTACCCTATTCATTATAGGATCCCTGATTGGCTGAGATCTATGAGTGATAGGTAATACAGGAAGGAGGATGGGGAAAGGAAAGTATCTGGGGAAAGAATTGCATTTTAGCATATTCAGGACATCAAGGGACACTGACAAAAGGTGAACACACCTTTTTTGGGGGGGGCGGGGTGTTACTCCTATCTAATCCAAGTAGCTCTTTTAGCCCTGGAAATTAAGAGTGGAGAATATTCAACATAGCTGCAATTTTCTCACTCACTCACACACACACACACACACACAGATTTTTTCTGGGCAGATTCAGAGGTACACATACCCCTAAACATTTTGTGAATCTAAGTTTGACCTCATTGAGGGACAGTATTTCAATATGAGTAGGAAAATGAGAGTACTCCTAAACATTTTTTTAAGAAAAAATGTTCTCTGTGTGTGTGTGTGGAAAATCAATAATAATAATAGTAATAGTAATAGTAACCCAGATACCAGGACTCACGGTGGTTTACAAGCAAACTAAAACAACACAGATAAAACACAAAAATCTAAAAACACATAAGAGGTAATCATCAAAAAGTAATTAAACTCAAACAGCATTCAAATATACTGTCCTTTGAAATCAGCCAACCTGCTCTAAAAGCTTGCACTCTCTCTCACACACCTAGGCAAATACACAGGACAATAGTTCTTAAACTACCATTGATTTGCCTATTAGAAATTATTAATTTCAAATTCTACTGGAACAACCTTTGTTAAATTACACTGAGCCAGAGGGACTTAGATTTGGGATTGCAGGGGAAGGGAGTTGGGGAGTTGCCAGTCTAAAGAAAAGACTCACGCACAGGAGAATAGAACAGCACACACACAAAAAATAACAAATAAAAGAAACAAGGAAAAATCTATTTAAACTAAGCAGGTATCTAGTTAATTACATTTTCACTCCTACTCAGGGAGTCACCAATGTTCATACAGTGAATGCCTGTCTCTATGTATGCAGAAAGTCATATTCTTCCTTGACTTCAATAGCAGGGATTTCTCTCTCTCTCTCTCTCTCTCTCTCTCTCTCTCTCTCTCTCTCTCCGTCCCTTTTGATGCCCCATCTCTCCTGTTAATTGCATCCACTTCTAAATTCCACTTTCTAGTGCACTGCGTGTCCTCAGAGAAGCCCCTCCCTTCCTGACAACAGCAAGGAATCAGGAATAAACGGGTCGCAGCTCAGGGAGACATCATTCACATATGTGGAAACTTGTTGGAGGGCATGCTGAGGCGGTCTGCGGCTTGCTGGAACAGACTCGCTTGGCTGAGTCCATCAGTGCACAGAAGAATGTCCCACAGGGCATCGTTCCACATGGTGACCACGAGCCTCAAGCTCCATCATGGAGAAAACATCTCAAGACAACGTGACTTGCTTCTGACTTGGTGCCCAAGTCTGGCGGGGCTGGATCAGAGAATTAGAAAATTGTAGAGTTGGAAGTGACCCAAGGTGCCATCTACTCCAACCCTCTGCAATGCAGGAATCACATCTAAAGAATTCCTGGCCATCCAACCAGAGTTTAAAAACCTCCAGTGAAAGATTGCCCACCGCCTTCCAAGGCAGCCTGTTCCAGTGTTGAACAGCTCTTGCTATCAGAAGGCTCTTCATAATCTTTAGTCGGGATCTCCTTTCTTGTTGTTTGAATCTGTTGGTTCTGGTTCTGCATTGCAGAAAACAAGCTTGCTCCATCTTCCACATTGCAGTCCTTCTGATATTTATGTTAGAATTCCTGCTCCATGATTGCAGTCATGGGATTGTTGTCTATCACATGACAGTATATGTTTTGGCTCCACAGAGTGGGAAGTGATGAAGACAGGGTGTTTGTGTTACTGTGCTCCGTGAAGTGGGACTATTGTCCTTTGTTCTTTTTCTCTTTGCTGTCTGATGCTAGAGAGAGAGGGAGCCATGTTGCAGTGCTCCGTGTGTGTTTCTATGTAAATAAAGTAGATTAGCCCAAATGCTGAGTTGCTGAGGTCTGTCACTCAAGATGCGCAAACTCTGCGGATCCCTAAGTGTGCCGATATCTGTTGGCATCGGTCACTGTGATGTTCGGGCAGAAGAAAGCTTATGAAGCTCCCGAATGATTGACCAGGAGGGAGGGAACATGCCAGTCGGGCATGTGTCTCTCCCAGGGTCCTACTCGAGTGTAAGGCAATTTGAAGATGCCTATTGTATCATTTCTCACTTCTCTTCTCTGGGCAAAACATACCCAACTCCTTCAACCATTCCTCACTTCCACGGTGTACAAAATAGCTCTTTGGAGAGGGAAGGAAAGTAGATCATGACATCAAGGAACATAAGCAACAAATACTAAGGTTGAGCCTGAAACAACTCAGGGGCAGTGTGGTGGTAACAGTGTGGGACTAGGACTTGGGAGAATAGGGTTCAAATACCTCCTTTGCCATGCAGCTTGTTGGGTGACTTTGGGGGCCAGCCGCTACTTCTCAAGCCTAACCGACCTCACAGGGTTGTTGTGGAGAGGACATGAGGAGGGGGACACTCATACATGCCAAACTGAGCTCCTTGGAGAAAAAAGTGGGATATAAATGCAATAAGTGGGATATAAATGCATCTTGCTTTACAGGCCAAGGGAGCCGGCGTACAGCTTCTGGGTCATGTGGCCAGCATGACTAGGCCACTTCTGGCGAACCAGAGCAGCACACGGAAACGCCGTTTACCTTCCTGCCGGAGCGGTACCTATTTATCTACTTGCACTTTGATGTGCTTTTGAACTGCTAGGTTGGCAGTAGCAGGGATCGAGCAACAGGAGCTCACCCAGTCACAGGGATTCAAACCGCCGACCTTCTGATCAGCAAGTCCTAGGCTCTGTGGTTTAACCCACAGCGCCACCCGTGTCCCAAATAAGAAAGTGGGTAAAAATAAACTTAAAGGTAAAGGTAAGGTAAAGGTACCCCTGCCCGTACAGGCCAGTCTTCACAGACTCTAGGGTTGTGCACTCATCTCACTCTAGAGGCCGGGAGCCAGCGCTGTCCGCAGACACTTCCGGGTCACGTGGCCAGCGTGACGAAGCTGCTCTGGCGAACTGGTACCAGAGCAACACATGGTAACGCCGTTTACCTTCCCGCTACCTATTTATCTACTTGCACTTAAGAGTGCTTTCGAACTGCTAGGTGGACAGGAGCTGGGACCGAACAACGGGAGCTCACCCCACCACGGGGATTCGAACTGCTGACCATGCGATTGGCAAGTCCTAGGTGCTGAGGTTTTACCCACAGCGCCACCCGCATCCCAGTAAAATAAACTTAGGTCCCAAATATCTAAGATATCATCTCCATTCCTACAACCCCTTTCGGGTGTTAAAATCATCAAAGAGGGGCACCTTGAGCTCCTTAGAGAATGAAACAACAACAACAACAACAACAACAACAACAACAACAACTACTACTAGAAACATTGAAAGGGCAGAGAAGACCAGCTTCTAACAACCATTTTGAGAAGAATAATGCCCGTGCTTTTACCTCAGATCTCAGATTCTACAAATGCTAGAAACTTGCTCTTTTTTCCCCTTTTACTTTTTAAAGAAAGCTGGGTATCTGGAAATTATGATTTATCTGGGAAGGGGGCTGCTCCCACTTTGCTCTCTCCTGTGATCCTTATGCTTGCCTTTCAAAAGTGGAGAAGGCCATTTTGATGCTGGACACCATTCTCCTGCTTTGTCACTTGCAATGTTCCAGCTGCTATTTCCCATTTTGCATTTCACAACCTGTATTTCTTTTGCTTATTGTGAGCTACCCTTGAGTACCCTGGTGTGGAAAGGCTGAGCAAAAAAAAGTCTTGAAAGAAATAAAAATAAATATAATCCACCAGGAACAGCTGTGCTCTTGTGTCCCTCACATTCACTTCAAGGAGACATCCGCAGGAGAAACGCCCCACTGGAAAGGGGCTCTGTTTCTGGGATGACCCTGTTTGGAACTGATTTAGGTTTAGTTATTTATATATCAGCATCTTGATCTTCACAGGCCCCTGGCGTGGGGCACAGCACGGTAAAAGGGCGACATCACCTCTATGCAAGCAACCCTCCTATGGAGAAGGGAATGCATTTTTTAAGGGAGGTAATTTGATTGTGTTTGCTGCTCCTATCTCTACCTTCTACAAGTTCAAGGACCCTGCTTACACATCGACTACTGGTGTTAGCTTTATTGTGAACACAATTCATTTGTTGCTTGCCTGGAAGGGTACCCAGCACATATATTGTAGGTTCAACCCAAAGATGCTTGGAAACAGGACCTTTGGACCCATGAAGTTGGGCTGGCAAAATCTGCCATGACACACTTTTTTTTTGGCAAAGCATTTTGTCTCAATAAAATGCATTTTTGTGTCCCGCCCCCCCCCCCAATATATGCATTCCCATGTCCACTTTAATACATGACTTCTGCTACACACGACTTAGTTGGAGAACTGCATTGCAACATTCGGATAATTGCGACTCTTCAGTGATTTCAGTCCATTTCAGTCCATGCATTGTACCAGAAAGTACGAATTAGGTAACTTCACCCTATAACGTGAACTGAACCAAATTCCCCAACTATCTTTCTATGATACAGGGCTGGAATTCAGGATCGTATCAGAGACTTACAAGGCAGAGGTGGCGGCAGCAGCGGAAAACACCGCTAGGAAGAAAGGAAATTATATTTAGCAGAAAAAAGCCCGAACGAAACAAGTTTTCACTGTCTGGCAACAGAAGCCTAATTGGGAATGACACCAAGTCAACCCTCCTCTGTTGCCTTCCCAGATGACCGTTAAGTGGGTCTGGTCTTCACAATCCTTTGTGCTTTTCTGACGGAGTGAGAGTTGCCTGCAATTTCTCAACCCAAGCGTGCGGGCTGTCCCCATGGGCTCTTTCTTCGCAAAAAGCCCCCCAAACACCACCCCTCCCGCCAAGAAAACTTGAAAACTATATATATAACAGTTGCTCCCGCACGAAATAACATTGGACTCGAGCCTGCCACAGTTGGAAAGAATGAAACTGCCACCCTTAATTTGCTTGGCAGGCTCCGGCGTTGACAGGAAGTTGTTGCTGGTTGTTTAGAAATAGAATAATGCTCCGAGGAGAAGTTCAGAAACTTAATAGGACTTTAAAAACAACGGGAGCCAGAGGGACTGCAGATGGTTCTGAGGCCCAAGGACTAAATAAACAATGATTTTGAAGGGAGGGAAAGCGCTGGAGGACCCAGCCTCCAAAGACATGTTCACACATATTGTGTCCAACACCATTAGTCTACCCAGTGGGAGCGAGTGTTCGGCAGTTAAAGACATTTTGAAAAGGGAGAGGGGGGAGGCGTGCAAATATGCTTTAAATGAGCAGGAGGTGGAGAGGGAGAGCAAGAGAGAGAGAGAGAGAGAGAGAGAGAGAGAGAGAGAGAGCAAGCAAAGCATCTGAAGGATTCAGCGGCACAAAATGACTCGCCAAACATCTGTCTCCGGGACCAATAATCTGAAACTGATTGACTTTGTGGATGTTTTTAAAGCAATAATAGTAATAATGGGGGGGTATGGATTGGCAAGGAAACAGGAGGATTAATAAGTAAAGAGCGACAGGGCCCCAGAAGTGGAGGTCCGTGGTTTGACTCCCCTTTCTCTTCCTCTCTCTCAAACCCTTCCCCCACCAAGGTTTCATTTAATCTTGGCATATCCGAGGCGCAGAGATAAAAAGAGACAACCTGATATTCACTGATTGAAAAAGCAAACATAGGAAACAGCTTTCGGATAGACTCCAGCACTGTGATTTCAGAAATAAGTGCCTTGGAACGGCGAGCGCAATCTTCCACCCAGGGCCGCTAAACCGTCCTTGCCAAATCATTTACATTTATAAAGCCTTCAGTCATTCCCCCTCCCTCTTCTCCCCCCTCCCTCTCTCTTCTGTTCAATGACCAGATCATGGGCCAATAGTCTTAGGAGGCCGGCAACGACTTCTGCCAAAGTCGCCCATCGAGTTGGTGCAAAATTTCTCTCGCCTGAGCGTGTGGGGATGGCTGTTCTCACTAAGGAGGCTATCTGTAGGGAATCTGAGGTAAAATTAAATGAGCAGGGTTCACTGAAACTCCCACATGTCTAAAGGCGCACAGAGTTCGCCTAAACTGAAATTCAAATTGGCATAATATTATGCCGATATTACAATGCTTTTGTGTAAACCTCTGGTGTGACCACGCTTGGGATACTGTATATAGTTCTGCTCACCTCACTAGTATAAAAATTCAGCAGAGAAGATTTAAAAAAAGATCCATTCACATTGGATGCTGGAAGTTCTGAAGAAAGTTCATAGGGTCATAGAATTGTAGAGTTGGAAAAGCATCATCTAGTCCAATCCTCAGCAATGTAAAAATCTCAGCTAAAGTTCTGGCCCTTATTCCTGAAAACATAAATTTGAAGGTTTGCAGGCAACATCTGACAAAATTGTGGGAAGTGGAGTGAAATTCTGAAGAATTCTCCACCGTTTGTGGGTTAGGGGGCCCTTGCTAGGTGGGGACCTATCTTAGAATTACATCTGGCCTACACCCTGGAGAAAACTCTGTGAGAGACTCAAGACTCTGTAGAGAGCAGAACAACAAGTGGAGCCATGGAGGGAGACACAGATGTCCAGAGAGCATCTGAAGAACCCTGTCTTAGGAATGTCTTGTTCAGGCCTCCCAATACCTTCTCTGACCACTCCTGAGCCCTGTCTTGTTCCCTGATTCCCAGCCCCTTAGCCCACAGGACCCAAGAGCATACCCTCCAACATTTCTCTCATGAAAATAAGTCCTAAGGGAAAAAATGGGACATTCCTGGAATCCTACAGTTGCCACAGGAGTGTCCTGCTAGCTGCTTGGGCAAAGGAAGATGATTCAGTTGCAAGCAATGACCAAGCGGAGGACAAGCGAGGAGAGGAAGAACCTAGGAAGCTTAGAAGGAAGGGTGATTGCAAATACAAGAAACTGGGGATGGAGAAGAGTCTCCAACAAGGTGGACTTGGGAGTGACCAGGCAGCGGTTCTCACCATCAAAATTGAAGCGTTCCCCAATCGAAAAAACCCCCAAAACCCCATCCCTTGTTCCATTCGCACAATGTTGGAAGCCGGAGTCTGTGCCCTGCTCTTCTCTTTCTTCAAAACACACACAGTCATGTAGCAAACCTGCAGATGTCACACTCCAAGGGGTCTGGCTAGATCAAATCCACCCAGGCCTTGGTGAGATGTAATTTGATCATCCCCGTAACAAAGTTTGGTATCCATGGATGGGAGATGCTGTAAGCATACAAACCTGATTACCCCCGTCTCAGATTAATGCATGGCATCTGTTGAATGCAATTTTCAGAGTGGATATTACCCTCTCCAGGCTGGCCATAGAGGGTTTCCGGTGCTGAACTTGCAGGGAAAGGTTTAGGGTAGGAGAAAGCAATTGATCTTGGGTTCTCCAGCTTCATGCACCCTCCAAAAAAGAGGACATCAAGCTGGATTTATAAACCAAAAGCCCTGACGTATTATTGCAACACTTTCAAAATCTGCAATGAATATGGACCCTAATCCAGCTAAAGTTAATTGTGACCCAGTCTGGTTTATATTCAAATGTGTATCACAAATGCACATCAATATCCACGTTCTGCACCAACAGGGCAACACTTCCTTGGTCTGAGGCCAGAGAACATCATCTCCATTACCTTAGAACACATTGCCCTGGATTAATTTTAGCTGATTTCATAATATGTGCTAGATCCCACCGATGCACACTGCTTCAAAGCTGCAGTATTAATTGGTTTGTAATTTATTAAAATAAAGAAATGAATACATGGGTAGATTCCTGCACCTAATACAGTCCCTCGCTCCTTTCACAGAGTAATGTGAAATAGAACCAAAAGCTCCCATGATGCTGCTGGTGGTGCAGTGCTCATGAATTAGCTCAGTTCAGATGAGCACTCCTCACTTCTGGAGGAGAGGACTATTGCTGGCTAGGAGCAACGGTGGCTTTGTGCTTCCTCCACAGCAATGCTTCTGAAGGAGGGGAGAATGATCTTGCCCTTGTGTTCTGCTCGCCGGTCTCCCATAGGCATCTATTTGACCACTGTGAGAACGTGATGCTGGACTAGGTGGGCATGATCCAGCAAGGTCTTACATTCTTACACCCAACACCACGGCTCAAATTCTGCAGAAGCCCCCTTAAAATGCAGAGGTGGTTTTTATTTATTTAATATATTCTCTCCACTATAGTATGTGGCTTGGCTCGGAAGCCAGAATTCCTCTCCTCCCCTCCCCAATATACCATCCCATCCCTTCAGGGTATCAGTCTGTCCTTCGCAAGTAAAATGCCTCTTCAGAACTTTATTTTTTTATTTTTTTAAAAAAAGCAAATGGATTTCTCCCCTATCCTCTAAATAAATAAATGAAAATCCCATTTGTTTTATTTTTCTTATTCCCCCCCCCCCCCCCCCCGAAAAACTCGCAGGTCAAAGATCCCTGGTATGCAGGTATGGCCGGGAAAAGAAAGAAAGAAAAATGACTACTAATAACATTTGAGAAAACTGTAGGAATGACCTAAAATAGCTTTTCCATACATAATAATCTTGCAATTTTAAGGTCCAATAACTCAAGGGCCTCTGGGGTTACTAGCAAATGCTAGATTCTCCCTTGGGATGCCTAGAAATGTCCTTTGCCAGTGGTATAAAACCCACTGTTCTTAACTCTTCAAGGACGGCGTATTGGCCCTTAAATCAGTTCTGAGCCCCTGACTCAGTATTTTTCCAATCTGCCTTTCAGTGCTTGGGGTAATTGGGTAGCAGTGGGAGATAAGGAAACATGCCTGCACTTTCAAGATGCTATTTGCAAGGTCCTAGTGAAGATTCCTGCCTCTGCAAAACTGAAAAGAGTGTATTCATGTGAATCATACCATGGCACCTTGCAATCTGACTATGGGTATATAACTATGCATCTAAAGCAGCCAGTTCTCTAACTTTGGAGCTCTCTCTCAAGCCACTTCTCTGCCCAAGGCAAATGTTGTGAATTGGGATGGGTTAATTGCAGCTGTTTTGCTTTTTTGCTGTTGTTATCTATTTGATTTCTTGCCCACCTTTTACTATAGGATCCTGGGGTGGGTTAGAGCAATGCAAAAATAAAAATGCAATTTTAAAAATACAAATTATCTCAAATGCCAGGATAAAGAGATGAAACTCCAGCATACAATGAAAACTAGATCATGAAGGAACCAGAAGCTCCTCTTTGGGGAGGGAACTACACACGTAAGACAGGAAGTGATGTTCAGTGGATTCGCCTTGGAAAGTGATGAACTTTCCTTCATTAGTGGTTTGAAAACGAAGTTAAATGTCCATCTGCCGGGGATTATTTACCTGCGATTCCTGCATTACAAAGGGACGCGGGTGCCGCTGTGGGTTAAACCACAGAGCCTAGGGCTTGCCAATCAGAAGGTCGGCGGTTCAAATCCCCGCGACGGGGTGAGCTCCCGTTGCTCGGTCCCTGCTCCTGCCAACCTAGCAGTTCAAAAGCACACCAGTAGAAGTAGATAAATAGGTACCTCTCCAGCGGGAAGGTAAACGGCATTTCTGTGCGCTGTTCTGGTTCGCCAGAAGCGGCTTAGTCATGCTGGCCACATGACCCGGAAGCTGTACGCTGGCTCCCTCAGCCAATAAAGCGAGATGAGCGTCGCAACCCCAGAGTCGTCCACGACTGGACCTAATGGTCAGGGGTCCCTTTACCTTTACCTTTACCTGCATTACAGGGGGGTGGGCTTGAGGGTCCCTTCCAACTCTACAGTTCTATGAACATAGGAGCTGTAGCAGCAGCAACTGGTATTCAGAGGCTTACTTCCTCCAGCAGTGCAGGTAGACCATAGCCATTTGGGCTAGTAGACATCAACAGCCCTGCCCTCCATTGATGGGGTCGTGACAACCCAAAAAGTGTATGTGTGAAATTGATTAGACAAATCCCATCAAATCTTTAGATGCAGGTCTCTGTCTGTGACGAATATTAAGAGCTGGTTCCTGCAGCTCATGGGGGGAGCCAGCACTTCGAAACACATCTAAGTACAACACGTAGGAGGCTAAGAAGCTGCCGTAACAATTCAAAAATCTCCATTTCCCCCCCAATTGCCTTTTGTATTAACCTGAGGTTATGGATTTTAATTCCCAGCCACATCTTGTAGAAAGGCATTGTGGGGCTCCCTCTCTCATAGGGCCCTGGTCTAAATTCCGCCTCCCATGCAGATTAAAAATAAAATGTATCATTTTAAGGACCATGGAGGTTGCGAAATGGCTGTAAGTAAGATGACAGCTTCAGATGGGTTTTGTGATTTGTAGGCATTCATCTACCCCATCGCTCCTTTTAAATAATTTCCCACGAACACTAGGAATGGGGGGGGGGGAGGGAATTCGGGGGGGGGGGGAGAGGTGCAGGAGAGAGAAATGGAAGGTGCAACAGGAGTCACTAAATTCTGATGATGAAAAGCTTCGCGTGCAACACACACACCAAGCCACTATTCTGAACACTTTTTCTTACTGTCTAGCAGTTGCTGGCCCCTGTTTAAAATTAAAATGGTGGTAAATTACCCACTGGCCAACTGTGCAAAGGAATTGAATCCACCGACACCCCAATAACCCACTAATTGTGTTAATGCTTCGGTGGATTAGAGGGGAATTGAATCAAAGTAATGGGAACCAAATAATCTCCTGAATTATCCGGAGGTAGTCAATACCGGCTCTGAATTAGATCGCCACCTCTCTCTTCTCCCTGTTTCTTCTTGCCTACAACTGGGGAGCCCATAGCTGACAGTGAAACAAATGCTCTGAAGATTTGGAATCTTGGAAAATATTTTATTTTATATGCATCTTTGGAGAGTCAAAGGCAGGCCCAGGATAGAGCATGGAGCGCCAGTGGAGGGCGAGGACTTTAAAATGGGTGTATGTGTGAGTCTCGGTTCCGGTGGTTGAATGTGGCCCTCTGAGCCTTGCTATATGGCCCCCCAGAATGCTCCCCAGGGCACACCTCTCACTGGCCCTGTTTTGCATCCTGGATGTAATATCCTGGCTGGAATCTGTCCTCGGACTCAGCTAATACCACTTGTTTGCCTGCCTGCAGGATAGAGGAGTGAGTGTATGTCAAGTGTGTGTGCACGCGTATGTATTTGTGTAGAAACTAACCTACTGCACATAAGGGTAAAATTCACATTTGTTTCTCCACTTGCTGTGGCCCCCTGGTCCCATCTACCACCAGCAAGTGCCTCCAGAAAAAAATAAATAAATCACAATGTGGCCTTCTGACTGAGAAAGTATACCCACTACTCAGTGGCAGAGGAAGGGGGGTACAGGGGGTGCGGTCCACCCCGGGTGTCATCACTGAGGGAGGTGACAAGATGAGAAAAATATGAGTTTAATTTTGCTAATTCCAGATACTCACATGGTTTGCTTAACCATTCCCTTTTTGTTGGGATATAGTAAGGCATAAACTGGAAGGACAGATCCTGAAGCTGAGACTCCAATACTTTGGCCACCTCATGAGAAGAGAAGACTCCCTGGAAAAGACCCTGATGTTGGGAAAGATGGAGGGCACAAGGAGAAGGGGATGACAGAGGACGAGATGGTTGGATAGTGTCTTCAAAGCTACCAGCATGAGTTTGACCAAACTGCGGGAGGCAGCGGAAGACAGGAGTGCCTGGCTTGCTCTGGTTCATGGGGTCACGAAGAGTCGGACACGACTAAACGACTGAACAACAACAACAACAAATCTAAAACTATGGTACAGAAACAATGGGAATGCTTAAATGAATATTTACACAAACAGGGATCAAACATGAAAGTTTGGTTGTGCTCAGACTAACCTTGTGAAGAATACTGAGAATACAAAGATTCAGAATCATAGAATAGAATCATAGAATCATAGAGTTGGAAGAGACCACAAGGGCCATCGAGTCCAACCCCCTGCCAAGCAGGAAACACCATCAGAGCACTCCTGACATATGGTTGTCAAGCCTCTGCTTAAAGACCTCCAAAGAAGGAGACTCCACCACACTCCTTGGCAGCAAATTCCACTGTCAAACAGCTCTTACTGTCAGGAAGTTCTTCCTAATGTTTAAGTGGAATCTTCTTTCTTGTAGTTTGGAACCATTGTTCCATGTCCACTTCTCTGGAGCAGCAGAAAACAACCTTTCTCCCTCCTCTATGTGACATCCTTTTATATATTTGAAAATGGCTATCATATCACCCCTTAACCTCCTCTTCTCCAGGCTAAACATGCCCAGCTCCCTTAGCCGTTCCTCATAAGGCATCGTTTCCAGGCCTTTGACCATTTTGATTGCCCTCCTCTGGACTACGAAAGAATTTAAGGAAAGGAAGTGACTGAAGAACAGATGTAAAGGTGAATTAGATAACCAAGAGACGTGTGGTGAATGCGGTGGAAGTCTTTTATAATATTTTAACTAGGATTTAAATATTGTAATGCTTGAAGTATGAATTTGGAATAATTGATTATGAAAAGTATTTTTTCTCTTTATTCTTTTTCTTGTTTCTTTCTTTTGTCTTCTTTTCTAGTCTGCATTCTGGAAAATTGTGTAGACAAAATGTCTTTATGTATTGTTTCTATTTATTTTTTCCTATTCATTCTTTTGTAACATTAAATAAAAGTTAATAAAAAAAGAAAAAATATGAGTTTAAAAAAATTATTTTTAAAAATTGGGCTCACGAAACCATTTAGTAACATAAGGTAACGTAACGTAACGTAACGAAACACGGCTGGCACTGGGCGCCACACTGCAGGGGCTGGCACTTGCTACGGGGCCTGCAGTGTGCCCAAGCCACGCATCTCTCCTGGGAGTGACATGCGTGGCTTGGGCGCCTGCAGGCTCTGTGCTGCCTGAAACAGCAGTGTGGGTATTGCATCTGCCCCCTGCCTCTCCCTCAGCTGCCCTACGTGTGCACCGCACCCGGCACCCGAGCGGCTAGCTATCTTCTCATTTGTTTTCTCGTGGTCATTTTGGGAGGCGTGATCTCGTGCGACTTCACACCACAACTTTCCACTAAAAATACCAAAAGACTTTTTTTCAGGCATGGTGCCCCAAAAATGCATGCTTTGGGACACTGTGCAAGATCACAGCCCCCCCCCCCAAGTGGTTTCCCCTCCAGGGGATATCATGGCATGAAATTGCATGAGATCACAGTGCCCCAAAGGGCCACCATTCTCTTGGAAAACACGAGATACCCCAGTTTTTCTGGGACACTTGAGGGATATGGAGTCATAGTATATCAGGGGTGGGGTGAGGTCATTTTTAGCCCAAGACCCTGTATTCTCTTACAAGTAAACAGGGACCACTCTGGTTGATGGAGCCAGAGGGAAAAGTGGAAGGAACAATGCATGTAATTTTTACCTAAGCATAGGATGGTTGTTTAATAATTTTAATAAAAATAATTTTAATATTTGTACCCCACCCATCTGACTGGGTTGCATCAACATACACACTCCTCTTTGTCCTCAACCCAGGTAAGCAAAATACATTGTTAAGTGCTTAAAGACACAGACCGACCAGGGCAAAAAACATGAGAAGGGAATGGATTAGGACCTTGGGACGGACGTGGACTGGGGCCAGTCAGAGATGACAAGAGGGCCACACCTGCAGCCCACAGACCTGAGGTTCTGCATCCCTATCTTAGGAAAACAAATAAGACTTGAATGCAGGGCTGACTTTTTCTTTTTCAGAAGATACTCCTCCAAGTAAGGACTTTGAGGGACAGGAAGCTGGAGGAGAAAGGATGGAAACCAGTGCTAGTAAATGGTTTCTCTGCTAGCATGCTAGCCTCACATGGCAGAGAGGGCTATCAATGGCTATTAGCTGTGATAGCTGTGCTCTGCCACCACAGCTGGAGGCAGCAATGATTCTGAATCCCAGTTTCTGGAAAACTTAGGAGGGAAGAGTGCTCTTGTGCTTGCATCCTGCTTGTGGGTCTCCCACAGGTTTCTGGTTGGCTTCTGTGAGAACAGGATGCTGGGAAAGATGGGCCATGGGCCCGATCCATGTTCTGATGCAGGCATAGGCAAACTCGGCCCTCCAGATGTTTTGGGACTACAACTCCCATCACCCCTAGCTAACAAAACCAGTGGTCAGGGATGATGGGAACTGTAGTCTCAAAACATCTGGAGAGCTGAGTTTGCCTATGCCTGTTCTGATGTCTTATTGTTGTAACAAAATCCAGGGGAGTTCCTTGTGGGAGAGAACGCTTTGTGGGTAGCTGAAATTTGTTTTTTTCCTTCCCTGCGTCTCTCTCTGCTTGTTCCTGCTCGCCCCTCTGCTTCTGTTCCAATGTACTTGGAGCCATTCCATCCCGGCTCAGCTCCATGTCTTTTACTGCACATTGGAGAGACAGATACCTCCATTTAAGCAGGATGTGTTCGCCTTAATGTCATCCGGGATGGACCAATCCATCTCCACTAGCTAAAGAGTCGTGGTGCCTGGAGGACTTACGGCCTCCATAAAACCCAGCAAGTGGGGCCTTTGAGTATCCGTTTCCAGGCTCCCCACACCCACCCCTTCGAAGCTCTGCAACGTTTGGGAGCCTACACTCCGCTCCCGAGGAGACGGCAGAGGAACTTATTCAAATGTTGTTATTGGGATGGAATAACGAGATCTGATTAAAATGAACCAACCACATGAATAGGTTGCTTGTAACCAACAACCCACGGACCATTACTTCGCCTAATTATGCGGGCACAGCACGTTGGATGTTACGAGACAATGTCATTGAGAGCCAGCGGAGCTGAACGGGGGAAGGCTCGGGGATTGAATGGCCCGGTATCGCAAAGATGATTTGAAACAAAACTTGTTTAGTGTTTTATTTGCTTATGCAAATGCAAAGGCTGGCCTTGACTTGAAGACTCTAAGCAGGTTGTCATGGATGTCAAAGGGTGGAGGAGGGTAGACTGAGGGTGGGGGGAATCTCACCAGCAACTGAACGCAGGGGATCCACTGCCAGTCCAAAGCGACTGAGACAACGCTATGGGTTGGATTCAGAAATGGCCGGAGCAGATCCATTGGAATTAATGACGCATTAGCTACTTGATGATCAAGTCCCAACTTTGTTAATACTTCACCCAGTGCATAGAGTGTTGTAGGGCACTAAAGTTGTTTATTAGTATTATTATTCGCCTTGGAAAGTGATGAACTTTCCTTCATTAGTGGTTTGAAAACCGAAGTTAAATGGCCATCTGCCATGGATCATTTACCTGCGATTCCTGCATTACAAAGAGACACGGGTGGCTCTGTGGGTTAAACCACAGAGCCTAGGACTTGACAATCAGAAGGTCGGTGGGTCGAATCCCTGTGACGGGGTGAGCTCCCGTTGCTCGGTCCCTGCTCCTGCCAACCTAGCAGTTTGAAAGCACGTCAAAGTGCAAGTAGATAAATAGGTACCACTCCGGCAGGAAGGTAGATGGTGTTTCCATGCGCTGCTCTGGTTCTCCAGAAGCGGCTTAGTCATGCTGGCCACATGACCCGGAAGCTGTACGCCGGCTCCCTCGGCCAATAAAGCGAGATGAGTGCCACAACCCCAGAGTCAGTCACAACTGGACCTAATGGTCAGGGGTCCCTTCACCTTTACCTTTACCCTCCCTTCACCCTATAGTCCCAGGGCAGGTTATTGCATTAAACAATTTAAAATCACTTACAACCATAAAATTAAGCTGGGTCCTAAAAACATAGACTGCTAGGGAAGGGGCACCATCTTCTTATTGGATTGAGGGGACCCGTGTGAGATGTCGAGCAATGTCATGATGTCATGTGCACAACCCCACGCAGCGTCCTTATGTCATGCATACCACGTCACCAATGTCCTGACGCCACATGCACGATGCTGTGAGGACCCAGGGGGCAGAGCCAAATGTCTTCTGAATATTAGGTACATTCTTTCACCTTTGGTGGACGTGCCCAAGGATTAAGACCTTCTGGGAGATGATCTATAATGAAATGAAAAAGGTATTTAAATATACCTTTCTGAAGAAACCAGAGGCCTTTCTCCTGGGCAATTTGGTCAATTCTTTGGCCAATTGGTGCCAAAGGAGGACAGAACTTTCTTTATGTATGCTACAACAGCAGCAAGAATACTTATTGCAAAGTATTGGAAGACACAAGATTTACCCACCCGGGAAGAATGGCAGATGAAGTTGATGGACTATATGGAATTGGCGGAAATGACTGGCAGAATCCGAGACCAGGGAGAAGAGTCGGTGGAGGAAGATTGGAGGAAATTTAAAGACTATTTACAGAAACAGTGTAAAATTAATATCTATTAGAAGGATGTTGGAAGAATATTATATGATTTTAGCAGGAAGGATATAAAGGATTTGGGAATAAATGACTGTTAATTGGTGAAAGGAGGAAAAGTAAAGCTACATTATATTAAGACAATTTACAGGACAAAAATTTTAAAAGAGGGAAAGGATTTGCTGAAATAGATAATAGACCTAGAATACAAAAAAGGGAGGTGTGAAGAGGTCAAGGAAATAAGCTAATGAAAGAATGGTAATGAGGAAATCTGATGCATTTTCTTTTTTGCGTTTTTGTTTTTGTTTAATGGGTTTTATTTCTCTGTTTCCCCCCCTCTTTTTCATATTGTGGTGTGTTGTTTTGTTTTTGTTTAATGTGGTATGTTTATTTTTTCTTTCTGTAATTGCTGAAACTTTAATAAATACTATTTATAAAAAAAAATGAATATTGAGGGAGCTTGGCACCCTAAAAATAATAATACTATGGGGGTGTCTGTGAAACTGTGTGGGCCTCTAGGAGTTGGCCACTTGTCAAAAGCCATGGGAAAGAGGTGGTGTCTCCAGTATTCACTGGAAGCTATACAATGAAGGTGTCATTTGTGAAGGAGGCGCTCCACAGCTTAGGAGTTGCCACAGAGAAATGCCCTCTCCTGGGCTGCCACCTCCCTGAGCCTCTCAGGGCAAAGGAACTACCAAGAGGGCTGCCCAAGACGGTATGTAGAGAATGAAGTGGTCTTTTGGGTATTTGGCACCCGAGTCATTCCGGGTTTTAAACCAACTATGTGAGGACCTTGAATTGGGCCCGAAAATGATCCGGGACCCTGTTCAGCTGTTTTAAAACAGCACTTAAATGTGGTATAAAGGGTTGCTGCATTTTGGACAAACTTATGGGGAATGGTTGAGAGAGTTGGAAACGCTTAGCCTGGATATGATATGTTAGCCATCTTCAAATATCTCAAGGGTTGTCACACTGAAGAGGGAATAAGCTTGTTTTCTCCTGATCTCGAGAGCAGGACTCAAACTAACGTCTTTAGGTTACTAGAAAGGAGATTCTGAAGGAAGAACTTTCTGATGGTAAGAGCTGTTTGACAGTGGAATGGTCCCTCTCGGGAGGTTCTGGACCTTCCTTCTTTGAGGGTTTTAAAGCAGAGGTTGGATGGCCATCTGTCATGGCTGCTTTGGTTGAGATTCCTGCATTGCAGGGCGTTGGACAAGATGACCCAATGAGATCTCTTCCAATTCCACGATTCTATGAGTCTATGATTCTTGCCCCCAAAAGGAACACCAAGTCCTATCTGAATATGCTAGGCATTGATCTGTGGCCCTTCCTCATATCATGCATGAATGAGGAATCATTTTGCAGTGATTGTACTCATCACCACCAACACATCAATACAAAAAATTATACACCAATGCAAAAATGCCCCATATGATGTCTGATCCTTGTTTCTACACATATATTATGAATACAGCTCCAAAATATTATTGACTACCAGCCATGAAGCAATGTTTCTGAATACCAGTTGCTGGAAACCACAGAAGAAGAGAGTGCATCTAGTCGGCCACTGTGAATATAGGATGCTGGACTCAATGGACCAATGATCTAGTCTAACAGGGCTCTTCTTATTTTCTGATGCCACCTCCTACCGCTGCAACCACCTGCATAATGAAATGTCAAGAGCCCAAGGGGAACGCTCCACCTACAATTTGGTAGACCAGGCTTCAGCCGCTAGCCTGTGTTGTGTAGGAGTGGCTGGGTCAGAAAATGAAGAGTTAACTGTCTCCACCGCCTCCATCCATGAGGCCAAATACACATTCCGGGTGACAACAATGTCCCCTTCAAAGAGCTTACAAGTATCATCTAGCTGTCAGCCATATGTGGCACTGAGAGGACGCAAGCTTTGAGTCATCTCTCGACTTGAGATCCTATCACCTGCAGGCCGTCATCCTTCCAAATATAGATGCTGGGATTCGCTGACAGCCTCAAAGTCTTATCTCCACCACTGACCTTTCCTGCATTATAGTACAAAACTATGCACATCGATTGAGGGCCAAGCGGGCAGGTTTGCTATGTGCCAGCCGTCTCTCCTCCACCCCTTTTAAGGTTTGCTGTTTTACTTTATTATCTTTAATTTTCTTCTCCCAACTCCTGAGTGGGTATTAGAAAGTCAATACAAAACCGATCCTGGCCTTTTATTCTAAAATAACAGTGCAAAGCTTGTTTATTTACAGTGAGATGAGGCGGCATTTGCAACAGCCTTGTCAATATTTCAATGACAGGGTGCTAACTTTAAAAGGAGTGCAGGCACGCAAACGATCCCCAGGCATATGTGTGTGTGCGCGATTGCATGTGTGTGTGTTAATTGGCCACTCCAAATGAAATCATGCTCGTGTTCCATGTGCACGGCTAGTAGCACTTAAGCTGGAAATACAAATATCAGAGCCATCTCTAATGGGCACCAGAGAGTCCAAAGACTTCGGATGCACCCATGGCATAGTCATTATCACTTAGGCCTGCCATACATCCAGCATTTCCCAGACATACCTGGGATTTGGCCACTGGAAAAAGCACCTGGGCAGAAAATCACTTAAAGCCCTAAACAGCCTCGGCCCAGTATACCTGAAGGAGCGTCTCCACCCCCATTGTTCTACCTGGACACTGAGGTCCAGCGCCGAGGGCCTTCTGGAGGTTCCCTCACTGCGAGAAGCCAAGTTACAGGGAACCAGGCAGAGGGCCTTCTCGGTAGTGGCACCCGCCCTGTGGAACGCCCTCCCACCAGATGTCAAAGAGAACAACAACTACCAGACTTTTAGAAGACATCTGAAGGCAGCCCTGTTAAGGGAAGCTTTTAATGTTTGATGGACTACTGTATTTTAATATATTGTTGGAAGCCGCCCAGGGTTCCAGATACCCAGCCAGATGGGTGGGGTATAAATAAATACATTAGTAGTAGTAGTAGAAGTAGTAGTATTATTATTAATGTCTGGGGAAATTTGTATATATGGCAACCCGTGTCGGAAGTGTAGATTATGGCAAATTTCCTTAAAAATAGTTCAGAAAAAGCTCAAACAACTTTGGACAAAACTAAAAAAAAAACCTTTTGTGTCCGGATTTTCACTTTTTAAATATGGCAACCCTATCATACACATGCACACAAAGACATCAGCCTGGATAGATCAGTTGGTTAGAGCATAGTGCTGATAATGGCAGCGCTGCAGGATCAGTCCCCATATGGAAGAGCTCTATGTTCCTGCTGTTTTTGAACTGCAATTCCCATCATCCCCAACCACTGGTCCTGCTAAGTAGGCATGGTGGGAGTTGTAGTCCAAAAACAGCTGGAGACCCAAGTATGGGAAACACAGGGCTAGAAGATCCTCAGGGTTCCTTCCAACTGTACAATTCTATGGTTATATCTATAATTTGTGGCTTAGGGCCCTCATACCTAGGGGACCGCCTCTCCTGGTATGCCCCGCAGAGGACCTTAAGGTCCATGAATAATAATAGTTTAGAGGTCCAGGGCCCTTAGGAAGTCAGATTATCCTCCACCAGGGCCAGGGCCTTCTCAGTGATGGCTCCCACCTGGTGGAATGCTCTGTCCCAGGAGACCAGGGCCCTGCAGTATTTAACTTCGTTCCACAGGGCCTGTAAGACAGAGCTATTCCACCTGGCTTTCAATTTGAACTTAGCCTGATCTTTTATTGCCCTTTCATCCCTCCCCCTCCCCTTTTTATGAAGATTACCCTCTCTGGGATCCCACAGCTAATTCTCCCCTGGTCTCTCGCTGGACCAAGTGGGACTAATTTAGCCAGCTAGTCCTGGTGATCATCTAATGTTTATTGGATGGATTTCCCCCCCCCCAAATTGATTTTTGATTTTATTGTTATTTACGCTTTATACCATATTTTATGCTGTGGGGTTTTTTTTTTGGTAGCATCAATTAAGTGTTTTAAATTTGTTGTTAGCCACCCTGAGCCCAGTTTCCTGAACCAGGAAGGGCGGGGTATAAATAAATAAATAAATATTATTATTATTATTATATAAGGTAAGGGCAATAGAAGATCCTGCTGGGTCTAATCCAGGATCGACTTCTCACAGTGGCCACCCAGATGCTTGTGGGAAACCTGCAAGCGGGATCTAAGCCAAAGAGAATTCTCCTTTCCTTTAGTTTCCAGCAACTTGTCTTCAGAAGCATTGTTGCCACCAACTGTGGAAGCAGAGAATAGCCATGAAGGCTAGTAGCCATCAATAGCCTTATGCGATACGGATTTGTTGAATCACAGGTTTTCCCACATGCATCCAGCCAGCCACTGTGAGAACAGGATGCTGGAGTAGATGGGCCATGGGCCTGATCCAGCACAGCCTTTTCTTTTGTTCTTATCACGGAGAGGTATTCTGAGACAGAAGGGATGTGGCGTCCAGGAAATCTGGTTCTCAGTCTCTATTTATTTTGTTTTTGTTTTCAAATTTACAATGGATCAAGAGAGTTTGAGATTTCTGGCAACTTATTTGAAGTTTTCATTGAAGCGACCCTATCTATTTTTAGTTACTCATCAGTCCACAAAAATCGGGTGGTGGTTTGGAGGGGGAAGAGAGAGAAAGAGAGAGAGAGAGAGGCAGCCACCCTGCAACGAAATGGACTGGAATGGAAAGGTGGTCGGTGTCACTCTGTGGGATTCTGTTCTGCAAAATGCAATCTCCCTCAATTTCCAAAACCAATTTTCTCCCATCATCTTATAAAAGTAGAGGTCATCCGGCGCAATGTGCCATCTCGCTGGCTTTTCATAAAGGCGGGTGCCCTTCCCAAGGAAGGAGGGAGGAGGGTTCATTAAATCACACAGTTGATCGGATTGCTGAAGACACGGTTGGCTGGCAGCCAAGTCCCAAGGAATCCATGGGGAACAGGGCAAGTGGGACCATTAGAATAAAATGCTGTTGCACACAGTGCTGATATAGGGCAGTGGAGTCACCTCTGGAGAGGATGGGAACTCAAGTTCCAGATGGGTCTGTACTGGAGACAGGGAGGAGGCACAATAACCTGTAAGACTGAAGTTCAAGGACTGGGCTGGGACGATCAGAAGCCACAGGGTAGACAGTACTTGACTTGGAACATTAATGTTAAAAAGTTACTTGTGCCCCAAAATGAACTAGTTTCACTTAGACCCAGTATGGTGTCGGACTCGGACCTGGGTTCAAATTCCCACTTGCCCACAAACCTCGCAGGGTCATGTTGGGCCAGTAACTGCCTCTCAGCCTGACCTACCTCACAGGGATGTTGTGGGAATTAAATGAGGAGCAGGAGAGACAAGTACACCACTTTGAGCTCCTAGGAGGAAAAAAATGCAATAAATCAAGCAATAAATAATAAAGTTCATTGAAAAATAATAATCAGCATATAGAATGTTAGGAGCTGCTGTGCTAAAGTACAGGGTTCAAAAGTGAGACAGAGGCTGCTTACAAGTGATATGCTGTCTGATAGGTAGAATGTCAACTGGTGAAGCTGTCACCATAATTGTTCTGGTACCTGTAGTTCTCCCTGCAAGCTGTTCTTGTTGAAAGAGAAAAATCTCTTCAGCTGGGAAGATACAGGAAATGCTGCTCATTCCTTCCTTCTGATTGCCTAGCAATGGTGTTTAAGTGACTAACAACCTTACCAACAGCAGTGCCTCTGGCTCTGCCTGATAATCCTTACAACATTGCCTCCACAGTTTGCTTTCTAACTTTCTTTACAGATGTCCAATTGACTTTCTGCAGCTAGGAATGAAGGACAGGGAATGAACATGAATACAGACTAGAAATCGTTCAAAGGGCTATCCTAAATAGCACTCAATTCACCTATAGTTCACCAAGAAATCTTGGGAACTACTATTAAATGTAGTTCCAGGATTTCTGAACTAGTTCAGTGAACTTCTGATCATCCTGGGGTGGATTGGGATTGTTCTGAATCACCAAATTGAGTCCTGTATTGGATCAGGGGTGGATGCATTTCTCTGGTGGTCTGCACTCTGCAGCCTTCCCAGGTGTCCACAACTTCCAGGCTGAGTTTTCCAAGATTAAGTCCAATGGGAAGTAATAAAGAGGAAACACCTCCCATGGGCCTTTTTGAAGATCAAGAAGCACTGGAAGCCATGGGCAGGTGGGGGCACTGCAGAACCTCAGGAAAATGGTCAATGGTAAGAAAACACACTCCACCCATAGACCCTAAAGAAATTCTCAGGTGTCCTGTGAATGAGGCAGAAATACAAAAGTCTCTACCACAGGAGAAGAAAACATACTAGACTGGCTGTTGTGACTAGCCACAATACTAACCTGAATTATACTAGCAGGAGCTCTCAGAGATGTAAAGGGAAGATTTTTAGCAGAGTTTTCCAAGAGCCATTCTAATTAGGGATTGGACCCTGGATTCCGCACATGCAATTTGGCTCAAATTACAGCTGAGCTAAAATTTCTCAGAAGACAGTTTCCCCAGAATAGATGTCAATTTTATTTTTTCTATTTTTATTTATTTATTTATTTTTGTGCATTTTTTACAAGCTTTTATTCACACATCAGTTTTGTTTTTCTCATTCCCTTGCACCAACAAATCCACATTTCACTCAGGGATGTTTATCTTACATCCCACTTCTCACTAAGAATGAAGAATTCTAAAAATTTCAGTTACCCTCAGTTACTCATTTTTCGATTTGTCACTTAAGTTTGACGCATTTCTACATATGTATGCAAATGTTATGTACCGTATTTTTTGCACCATAACACTCACTTTTTTCCTCCTAGAAAGTAAGGGGAAATGTCTGTGCGTGTTATGGAGGGAATGCCTACGGGTGGCATGCCTACGGATTTTCCTGCTCTAAAAACTACGTGCGTGTTATGGTCGGGTGTGTGTTATAGAGCGAAAAATACGGGTATTTAAAAAACCTGCCTGAAAATTTTGCACAAATTTGTGGGTGTCTCTCCTAAACACTTTTTGTTTAGCAGATGCTTTTTTTGCAAGAAACTTCATATATATATACATATACATATATATATATATATATATATATATATATATATATATATAAACGTTTTGCACACCAGTTTCTTCTCTAGTATTCTCCTACTGGCATGCATTTTTCACAAGCACATGCATTTGTGTGTGAGAGATATACATCTTTTGCAATTTTCATTGCAACACTTGAAGAATGCAAAGTTCAAGGAGAGCTGTGTTTTGGCATGTGGGGTGTGTGTGTTTCTTTGGGAAGCAGGAATGTGGAATGAAGTTCTCCTTCACCCCTGCCCTTCATCCACTGGTGTGGACACACTTCGCTTCAGCTGCAATTCAGATCAAGGCTGTGTCCATTTCTGATAAAGTGAGAACTGGTATTTCTTTTCCCCCTCCCCTTGGATGGTAAGCGATTAAATAACAGAAAAGCGGCGTGATGGAAGACATTAGAACAGCAGGATGGGTGACTATCAAGAGCCATTGGCAGCTGCAGACAGTGGGTTCCATTTTGAGCATCCAAAACGGCATGTCTATTAATTACTCTCCAACCTGCTCTATGTGTTTTTGGATTGTTGGCAGAGAGAAGGTAGAACAAGTCCTTCTCTAGCTCCCTCTCCCCCTGCCAGCTCATCTTTGCCCTCCCTCCCTCTATTTATTTTTTTGGTGTGCAAATCAGGGTTTTAATTGTAAATTGCCTCTGAGGAATCAATGGGATTTATTGCTCCTGCCACCTCAGGTGTGAAATGTTTGCCGTTACGACACAATGGATTATTTTTTAATAATCTCAGCCTCCGATGTCCCATTTTCTTTGTAATGGGCTTGGCTTGGAATGGGGAGAAGTTGACTCACCGCACGCAGCTTTCGGTCTCCACTTCTCTCTGTCGTTTTTTATTGTGAGGGGTGCCTGAAGAGCAGCTGGTTAACTGTTTCGTTTCTGTAGGGTGAGAGGAGCCTCATCTGTTGCTAAGCGCTCTGGCACAAGGGCTGGTGAGTGGGTGACACAAGCGTAGGAAAATAGGAAGCTGTCTTGTACTGAGCTAGACTGTTGGTCCATTTAGCCTAATACCCAGTACTGACTGGCAGCAGATCTCCAGGACATTCCCAACCCTACTTGAAGATGCTATGGATGTTCAAACCTTTCTCATGCAAAGGAGATAAGGTAAAGGATCCCTGGATGGTTAAGTCCAGTCAAAAGCGACTATGGGGTTGCTTTCTTGCTTTCAGGCCGAGGAAGCCGACATTTGTCCGCAGACAGCTTTCCAGGTCATGTGGCCAGCAGGACTAAACAGCTTCTGGCACAACGGAACACCTTGACAGAAACCAGAATGCATGGAAACACTGTTTACCTTCCCGCCACAGCGGTACCTATTTATCTACAGTGGTATCTCGGGTTACATATGCTTCAGGTTACATACACTTCAGGTTACAGGCTCCGCTAACCCAGAAATAGTACCTCGGGTTAAGAACTTTGCTTCAGGATGAGAACAAAAATTGTGCTCTGGAGGCACAGCGGCAGCAGGAGGCCCCATTAGCTAAAGTGGTGCTTCAGGTTAAAAACAGTTTCAGGTTAAGAACGGACCACCAGAACAAATTAAGTACTTAATCCGAGGTACCACTGTACTTGCACTGGTGTGCTTTCAAACTGCTAGGTTGGCAGGAGCTGGGACAGAGCAACAGGAGCTCACCCCGTCGTGGGGATTCGAACCGCCGACCTCCTGATTGGCAAGCCCAAGAGGCTCAGTGATTTAGACCACAGCACCACCCGCTTCTGCAAAGGAGATACTCTGCCAGTGAGCCATGGCATTTCCCTCAAAGGCAGGCAGGTGGTCAGACAGTTGCAGAGGGGTAACTGGGTGGCCTCCCTCAGAATCAGGTTGCCTGAAGTAAGGGAGAAGAAAAGATCTGGAGGTTTTATTGCTAGAATGGGGTCCCGATTGCCTAGGATCAGGTGTGGACAAGCTCTGGAAATCAAATAAGGTCACCTAAATATTTCTTTCAAATGGTTGCAAAGCTCTGAGGGAGCTCCTGTTGTCTGCAAATATTGCACAGTGTAATTTCCTCCTGGGAATCAAGGTGCTTGCAGAGCCCTCAGCTTGAAAAGATACCAAGAAAGTCTCTATTTCCTGGAGCCCTTCTACACCTCCACCTTTTCCAAGCTAAGAGTTTTTATTTTGACTTTTTACTTTTAGAGTAGTGGGCAGGAGATAGGAGGGAATGCAAGGTAAGGTTACAGCAGAGTTCAAGTTGTTTGCCTCAAATTTGGGCCACTGCGATTTGTGTGGAGGAATGTGCATCTTCAAGAAGCCTCCCTTCAGTCAACTGCCCCATCCCTGATTAGGACTGCATCTGTGAAACAAAGGTAATGGACTTTATGGGACTGGCTGAGATGACGGGCAGAATCCGCGACCAGGGGAAGGAGACAGTGGAAGAGGACTGGAAGAAATTTAAAATATACCTTAAAAACTATTGTAAAATTGAGGAATGCTAAGATGTCATGGGGTAAGAAGCAGAGAATTGCAGCTGTAACTAAAAAGCTAAAGGAAATTTAATGAAAGGGAATCAGGATAATTGACTAAAGGGTTGCTAAAGAATCACTAAACAAGGATGCAGGGATGGGGAGGTATGGGGAAGTCAAAAGAAAGAAGGGTATGAAAATATAATTTTGAAGTTATATTGGTTTAAATGTTTTGTATGTTTTTGTTTGTGTTCTGAATTTTTTGTTTTTTGTTTTGTACTGTTTCTATTATGTGTTTGAAAAACGAATAAAAATTATTATTATTTTTTTTTAAAAAAAGGATTGCATCTGTGGTGACACCTGATTCCCAGCAATATATGGGTTCTGGGAAGTGGTGATGAGGTCCATCACGTTCCAGAAGCATCGTGGCTCATCACTGAGAAGCTCACAAGCAATACTTCAAGGAGACTTGGCATGTTCTCCTGTTGCAGGTGAAAGGGAAGGAGCTTCTCTGTTTGAACTGCCCAGATTGCCCTCCTCTAACCTAGCAGCCACCAGCATTTGACCAGCAGTTCCAGAAGGCTGCTTTGAATTCCTGCTCATAAGAAGATCCCGTTGATTCAGGCAAATGGCCCATCTAGCCCAGCATCCTATTATTGCAGTAGCCAAACCCACAAGCAAGACCTGAGCACTAGAGTTCTCTCCCCTCCTGCGTTTTGCAGCCACTGGTATTCAGAAGCACTGCAGCCTCCAATCGTGGAGGCAGACCATTGCCACCATGGCTAGTAGCCATCAATAGCCCTCTCCTCCAAGAATTTGTCTGATCTTCTTTTAACACCATCCAGGTGACCATTTCTGCCTCCTGTGGGAGCAATTTCCATATTCCAGCTATGCTGTGTGTGAAGAAATACTTCCTTGAACCTTGCAACATTCAGCTTCATTATCTGTCCTATAGTGTTATAGGAGAGGGAGGAAAACTTCTCTCCCTACACTTTATGGAGTGCTGTCATGTCACCCCTCACAGTTTCTCCATACTAAAACCTGGTTGCCTGAATGCACAACCCAGTGCTTGTCTACACTTCACATGTTTGCATGTTCAGGCACATGCATGAACACACCTTTAGTCTTCATTCCAACTGCAAAGCCTTAGCACATATAACTGTGTTTTGTCAGCCCCCACCCCCCACAACTTCAGATTATAAACTCTTTGGGGACCTGAGCATTGCTTGATTTCTTAAATCGTCATGCACACTCCTGATGCAACATTAATATTAAAAACAATAACTTGTACTAGGTGCTTGGGGATAAAACAGGGTGCCTGCCTGTGTTGTTATTGTTGTTGTTGTTTTGCAGGTGAGTATAATCAACTGTGTCCTTCCCCATGAAAGGTATTTCCATTTTGCTTCTCTCACAGCGAGCATAATTACCTCCAGATCCATGTATCAAGAGACCACCAATTGCATTCTGTTCTCCTTTGCTGTGCACCATTTGCCCACTAGATGGCTCTGTGTGCTGCAGAAGCCCCCCCCCCCCCCCCCCCCCAGATTTGGTGAAAAGGGCAAGAGCGGGCCCTGTTCAGATGTTCATTTCAGGTAGGAAGGAATCTGGGGAGGGGAGAATACACACATGTTCACATTCCCATTTGAACAGGAACTTTGGTAAGATCCACACTGCCCATTTTTAGATGCACAAATGTGGGGGACCTTCATGAATAAGGGCATCATCTGTGAAAAAGTCCCTGTGTGACCCAGATCTTGAGCATGTGGGAGGGTAAAGCAGCGGCGTAGCGTGGGTTGTCAGCACCCGGGGCAGGGCAAGTAATTTGTGCCCCCTAACCCGGGGCAAGGCAAGTAATTTGCGCCCCTAACCCCTAACCTGCTGCCGCTGCCAGCTTCTTCTTGCTGCTGCCTGGGCTGGGGTATTTACAGTAAGGTAGCCACGGCGGCGGGTCCGTGTCAGGTAATCTGAGGCGAGCTGCCGCTGGCGCTGCCGCCCAAATGACGCCGCTTGCCCGGAGGAGGAGGAGGGCAGAGAGGCGAGGAAAATGCAACATGGCCCAGCAGCTGCAGCAGCGGCGGCGGGGCTGTGAGGAGGGGCTGCCTGGCGCGTCCTCCGCGGCCAGCACTGAGAGCCGCTGCCTGCCGGACGCCTTCAGCCCGGACGCGCGCACAGCTCGTCGGTTCCGCAAGACATGGGGCTCTGCTACAGCCTGCGCCCGAGGCTCTTTGGCGACTCCGGAGGCGGCGAACGCGCCCCCCCCCCTAGATGTTGCGCCCGGTGCGGCCGGCCCCCCTGCACCCCCACGCTACACCACTGGGGCAAAGGGCTTCAGGCCCAGTTTCAATTCATCTCACCTCACATTCAGATAAATGTCCTCCCACCATGCTGCCCAGTCATCCCAACACCCAGGTTAGAAGGATCCTCTTTATCTCATCACCTGGCCTGCAACTGAATGTTTCCCCAGTTTCAGGACCACTCCCCCATGTCCTTTTCACTGTGCATTCATGTCATGGACTGGCTGGACGCAGAGGAGTGGTGGGAGGAACTGGCTGGATAACCCCCAAGGGAACCCCCAGAGGAAGAAGGCTCAAAGCCAGGGGATTGGTGGTGAGACGATGATGATGAGTGGTCAGAGGGAGAAGAGGGAGCAGACTGGGAGAAGGAGATGTTGGAAGCTGAAGAGGCAACAGGGTTTAGTGAGCAGGAGGAGACTGTGGCAGAGAGCAGTCCAGACTCAGAGGCAGGAGAGGAGGGGGACTAGGAGACAGAGTTGAGACAGGCTGCTGAAGAATGCGGATAGTCTCCCCCAGCTGCTGTGACCAGCTCCCCTCCTTCCTGGTCTCCCAGAATACACAGAGCAATGAAGAGGGTGGAGCAACAAGAGATGAGGCAATGAAATCTTAGGCTTCAGGGGAAGGAACCAGCCTTAGAGAGCAGTAGGAAGGTGAGGATCTTCAGTCCTCGCAAGTGCTTCATTGAGGCAAGACCTCCTGGGAAGAGTTGTTGTGACCACTAAGACTAAGCTGCTTTGTTTCTTTGAATAAAGAGTTAAGTTCACTGACATCGGGTGATTTATTGTTTTATTGCCGACCTACGCCTGACTCCAGCTCCTGACAATTCATGATTATTTGTGCTCACGATAACATCAGGGTGTATATATGCGATCCCTCTTTCAGGACTGTTTTGGGGCAGAAATACTGCTTTGTTTCCAGTCCTTGCATATCCTGTAACATCCTGCTATAATCCTGCAACTTTACATACCACAAATGCTCCAGTTTATTGTTCTACTTTCATTGTGCTATGGCACCAGAACACCCCCAGCTACAATCCAGCAACACTGGGGGAACATTGCAGAACAATTAATAAGCTGGAAGGATTTGAGAAGAGTCCAGTATAAATTCTTCCTGAATGCACACATATTGTGTCAATGGCATGTTTCAGTTACACTCGCAGCCCTGCTCCCGCAAACATGCAGTTGTGGCATGTTCACACTATACAATCAAAGCACTGTGGTGCCACTTTAAACTATCATGGCTTCCCCCAAAGAATCCTGGGAGCTGTCATTTGTTAATAATAATAATAATAATAATAATAATAATAATAATAATAATAATTCATTCTTTATACCCCGCCCATCTGGCTGAGTTTCTCCAGCCACTCTGGGCAGCTCCCAATCGAGTGTTAAAAACAATACAGCATTAAATATTAAAACTTCCCTAAACAGGGCTACCTTCAGATGTCTTTTAAAGATAAGATAGCTGCTTATTTCGTTGACATCTGATGGGAGGGTGTTCCACAGGGCGGGTGCCACTGCGGGTGCCACTACCAAAAAGGCCCTCTGTCTGGTTCCCTGTAACCTCACTTCTCGCAATGAGGGAACTGCCAGAAGGCCCTCGATGCTGGATCTCAGTGTCTGGGCTAAATGATGGGTGTGGAGATTCTCCTTCAGGTATACAGGACTGAGGCCGTTTAGGGCTTTAAAGGTCAGCATCAACACTTTGAATTGTGCTTGGAAACGTACTGGGAGCCAATGCAGATCTCTCAGGACCAGTGTTACGTGGTCCTGGCGGCCACTCCTAGTCCCCAGTCTAGCTGCCACATTCTGGATTAATTGCAGTTTCCGGGTCACCTTCAAAGGTAGTCCCACATAGAGTGCATTGCAGTAGTCCAAATGGGAGATAACTGGAGCATGCACCACTCTGGCAAGACAGTCCGTGGGCTGTCCGTTAAAGGTCCCAAGAGTTGTTAGGCTACCCCTGTTCCCCTGTTCCTCTCTGAGAGGGACAATTCCCAGGGTGGCTTAACAACCAAGAGGGGACACTGGCAACTGTACCTTTGTGGGGAGAATAGAGGCCTCTTGAAAGCTCTCAGCACCATTAACAAACTACAAGATTCTTTGCCATGACTGTTTAAAGGGGTATCACGGTGCTCTTCAGATGCATGGTACAGATGTGGCCTGAGCTTGGATGGGCCCTGACTTTTCTACCAATCTGCCCCAGTGCCCCATGTATCTGATCGTTTAAGAATTGATGCTTTTGAATTCTGGTGTTGGAGGAGACTCTTGAGAGTCCCATGGACTGCAAGAAGATCAAACCTATCCATTCTGAAGGAAATCAGCCCTGAGTGCTCACTGGAAGGACAGATCCTGAAGCTGAGGCTCCAATACTTTGGCCACCTCATGAGAAGAGAAGACTCCCTGGAAAAGACCCTGATGTTGGGAAAGATGGAGGGCACAAGGAGAAAGATCAACAGAGGACGAGATGGTGGGACAGTGGTCTCGACCAAACTGCGGGAGGCAGTGGAAGACAGGAGTGGCTGGCGTGCTCTGGTCCATGGGGTCACGAAGAGTCGGACACGACTAAACACTAAACAACAACATCTCTGGCCCTAGGTCTGCTCGGACCCTCATTTCCGCTTTCCATTGGTGCCAGGAGCAGTGGCGGTACAGGTGTGGCGGGCAGTTTGGCTCATGCGAGTTGGCTACTGCAGGACCACCACCCTGGAGCATCCCCAGCCTCACTACCAATTCATCTTACCTTATCCCTGGTCTGAGGAGCATAGTGCCATTGTTGGTTGGGCACCTCTGCCAACACTCTCTCACCCACAAACACTTCAAATGACTATCGGACAGGAATTGAGAAATGTTGAGCAGGATACAGAGATGTCTTCTAGGCATACATTTGGGAAGGAATGTGTGGATTTTGGAAATGTCGAACTGGAAACCACACGGCGCCTCAACAATCTCTCGGTATTCCACCCTTTTCTCTCCTAATGCCAAGAGTGCCATTAGGAAAATTTCAGATTCAATCTCCAGCTAGATAATGGCTGCTCCCCGCCCAGCGCCTCGAGGGAGGTCGTCCTTAAATCCTCCAGAATTACAGCAATCAGAGGGGAGGGGGGAATTCAGAAGAGTTTAGCTTTATTCCTGGGAGCCCTTGTTCCCCTTGGAACGGATGTCTGCCTGAAATTATATATGTTTTTAGTTAAGAGCCCAACACACTTAAATATTCCCTGCAGTGAGGAGATGCAAAAATATATCTTGTAAAAAGCTGAAATACGTTGGGGGAAAAAAGCGTTAAGAGAAGCCTCGGCAGCCTTTGATAAATAATAAAATAACAAATGATTTAATCGGCACGTGTCTTTTGCACAGCACAGAGGCACAATCAGATACTGGTCCCCTGCTGTAGCATCCTTTATATAGTAGAGATCAGGCCTTAGGAGCACACATCATCCAGGACTGTGCAAAGGAGGTGCATGATTCTTGCAAATACACATGCAATGCACCTGCAACAGTACACCTGTACTGTTGAATTTTGCAGAGGGTTTGGGGTCATATTCTAGAGTGTGTTTTAGGGCCATAGCTCAGTCATAGAACATCTGTTTTGTATGGAGGAAGTCCCCTGCAGCTCCAGATGGAAGCCCCAGAGAGGCATTGCGGGTCAATGTAGACAATGTAAACAATGTAGGCAATATTGGCTCAGTACAAGACAGCTGAGTTCACATAAAGTGGACTGAGTCTTCAGGAGCATTCAGTTGCAGAATGGTGTCTGCATCACCCAGGTGGTTACAGCCACAGAGACAAGAAAAGAAGAGTCATTCTGTTGTCTGGTGAGGTCACTTCCTGTTTCGCACGGAGAAGCTCCTTTCAACAGAACCCAGCGACAGAAGCATGCAGCTGTATTGAGGAAGCACTGGGTGTTTAAATTTTGCACCTCTAAATTTTTTGCTCCCAAGGCAACCGCCCCTCTGCCCGCCTTCCGATGTTATGCCACTGGATTTCCATAAGGGGGTGATAGCTGACAATCCCTCTTTATCCAGACCAGTGGTTCTCAACCTGTGGGTCCCCAGATGTTGTTGGACTACAACTCCCATTATCCCTGAGCTCTGGCCTTGCTAGCTAGGGGTGATGGGAGTTGTAGTTCAACAACATCTGGGGACCCACAGGTTGAGAAAGGCTGACCAGATGCTGGCCAAGCGGAGACCTGTTTAGCTTCAGCCAGACAACATCGTTGTATGACTATTCCCTGAGCTCATGCTAACAGTGCAGAGAGGCGATTTAGTCCCTACCCAGAGGATTTAATACCAATCTTCTGCACAAAGAGAGGACAAGGTACAGTGAAGGACAAAATCCTTTATACAAGTCAGCAAAGGGCACTGGGCTGGTAATGGAGGAAGGGCAGCCAAGATCATCAAGGGTCTGGAAACCAAGTCTTAGGAGGAACGCCTGAAGAAGCTGGGTATGTTTAGCCTGGATAAGAGGAGATATGGTAGCCATCTTTGAATAACTTAAGGGCTGTCACATGGAGGAGGGAGCATGCTTGTTTTCTCCTGCTCTGGAGGGGAGGACCAGAACCAATGGAATCCAGTTGCAAGAAAGGAGATTCCAACTAAACATTTGGAAAAACTCACTGGCAGTAAGAGGTGTTCAGCAGTGGAACAGACTCCCATGAGAGGTGGTGGACTCTCGTGTATGGTGTATGGTGTGTGTACACAGCCTCTGTATAACGCAGTTTCCTACATCATTAGAAACAGAAGCCGAAGACACATCGTGTGTTTAAAGCACAAGGCTTTCCCAAAGAATTTGGGAACCGTAGTCTACCCCTCACAGAGTTGCAGTTCCCAGCGCCCTTAATAAACTGCAGTACTCAGGATTGTATTTCAGCACTGCCCACACTGACTTGCAGGAGTGCTCTGTTATTTCAGAAGCCAACTCTATTTGGCGATTCTAGGGGCTGAGCTTTGACTTTTTGCTTGCAAAACATGTGACTCTTGGCCCTTCCTTAAATTTGGATTTGATGGAGGAAGCAGGGCTGGGTGAACCATCCAGCAAAATAAGCTTGCGCTTAGGGCATCCAGGGGAAAACACATTTTAAAAGGGCAGAGGATGTAAATCGGATCAACCAAAGGCCTGGTTAAAAAGGAACATTTTTGCCTATCACCTAAAGGTGCCAGGTTTTTAACATTAACTGCTACAAATTGCTCAGCTGAGCATTCATTTTCTCAGTCAAAGTAGGCAGGCTGGATTCCTTATCTCTACTAAGTATAGGAACAGATTCATCGCTTAAGATTAGTTTTGAGGATCCTGATCAAAGATTTTGCAACTTAGGAGGAAATTGATCACATATAAATAAAGCGTAAGTGTACAAAAACAAACATTATTTTTCATTTTGAGAAATAAAATTTTATTTCACAGTTTATTATTGTTTATATTTTGAATTGGATATATATATATATATATATATATACGGGGGGCACCAAAATATTTTAAATGCTTAGGGCCTTTAAAGGTCTTAATCTGGCCCTGGGAAGAAGGCAACAATGCTTCTGAATACCAGCGGCTAGAAACTGCAGGAAGAGAGAGTTCTTCTGTGGTCAAATCCTCCTTCTTGGTTTCCCACAGGAATCTGGTTGGCCACTGTGAGAACAGGATCACATTGGCCTGATCCAGAAGGCTCTTCTTATGGAAGAATTCCCAGGCTAGTTTGGATTCCAGCCTGACGTCTCACGAGGTGGTCCAGGTTCAAGGCAGCAGTATCTGCCTAATTACAGGGGTGGTCTTCCTTTTGCCCATTTTAAATTGAGAGTCCATCTCCCCATATTCCTCCAATATCAGTGGAAAGCACGGGACCCTAATCTTAGCCTCTCCAAGGGTACAAGGATGGGTTGTCTTGCTCTGCAAGAAATTGACCAACCTTAGGAGACAAAGCAGAAGTGAAGGAGCTGTATTCCTCTCTTTTTTGGGTGTGTGTGTGGAATGCCTTTAAAAACCCCCTCTGCCAGGTGTTTTATGAATAGCAGCTACTACCTATGTGTATATAAATATCTATTCATGTATTAAGGCTATCAAGGTTTTCTTTGAAGAGAGGAATAAAACTAACGTGCATTCAGGAACGGCGGTATTGAAATTCCAAACAGCAATCGTACATCTTTCTCTCTCTCTGCTCCCCCCTTCTCTTTTTTTTTTTTAAAGAGAGAAAAGAAAAATGTGATCAAAAGAAAGAAAGGGAGTGGGAGAGATGCATTTTCTGATATTCATGAAAAGCAATAACGCTCGCATGACCTTGCTTTCAAGTAGCCACTCTCTGAAATACTGGCAGAAGGAGCTCGGGTGCCAATTGGTAGGCGGGCGACGGTTGTCACTCGTTGCTGTCCTTGAAAGAATTGGGTGCCCCCCCCCCCAATTCCATTGATTCCCCGAGGTTTGTAGCCAAGGTATATCAGCTCTACATCAAAGAGCTCTGACAGGGAGTATCACCCGTTGGCCGCCTGCAGTATATTAAACCCCATGCAGCCTGCACTGCCTACACACACTGTTATGCTAGGCTTAATGCTCTGGGATTTAGCAGCCGGGCGAAGGAGGAGAGAGGAAAAGGCTTCAGCACCATTCTCACATTCTTAGCTGCACACTCTGGGAAGGGAAGGGATGTAGCTCAGTGGGAATGCAAAAAGAAGAAAGACAGGGGAACCGAAAGTGTTGGATGTGCCCACCCCTGTTCAGTGCCCACCTCTTACCCAGGGGCAGTGATCCTGGGTTACAGAAAGAGATAGTAAAGCCAACCTGTTCTGGATTTGGTTATCAGCAATCAGGACGCGGGTGGAACTGTGGTCTAAACCACAAAGCCTAGGGCTTGCCAATCAGAAGGTCAGCGGTTCAAATCCCCGCGACTGGGGAACTGAGGCTGACGGAGCGATTGCGGCCAGAAAAGACAAGACTTGGGTCTCTGAAGCCCAGGGTCTCTCCCTGCCATAAGCACCTGAGAAGAGCATCTGCTGGATCTGGCCAAGAGCCCACCTAGTCCAGCATCCTGGTCTCACAGTGGCCAACCAGGTGCCCATTATGGGAATGAGCAAGCTAGGCCCAAGCATAAGAGTTGCACTCTCCCCTCCTGGGGTTTCCAGCAACTGGGGTTCAGAAGGCCAGGAGCCCTCGATAGCCCCCTCCTCCACAAACCTGCCCAGTTGTCTTTGACAAACAAAGCAACCAAGCACTCCGCTGTCCCAAGTTCTCCCAAGAGGCTCCAGTGGCATCTGGGATCACAAGATGAAATGCCTGCAGCCACTTTTAATTTGAAACAGGCTGAATGACCTTCGTCAGATCTGCTGCCTGTGAAGCAAGTCACTACTCCTGCCAACCTAGCAGTTCAAAAGCATCCTAGTGCAAGTAGATAATTAGGTACCACTCCAGCGGGAAGGTAAAAGATGTTTCCGTGAGCTGCTCTGGTTTGCCAGAAGCGGCTTAGTCATGCTGGCCACATGACCCGGAAGCTGTACGCCGGCTCCCTCAGCCAATAAAGCGTGATGAGCACCGCAACCCCAGAGTCGGCCACGACTGGACCTAATGGTCAGAGGGGTCCCTTTACCTTTACCTTTAATCTGCTGATGACATACAGCTCTGTGTTTGCTTTGCATCTGCAGGTGTGGAAGTGCTGGACCAGTGTCTTGCCTTGGTAATGGTCTGGATGGGAGCCAACAACAGAATCTCCATCCAGATAGGACTACGGCACTGGTATTGGGTGGTTCCCATGAATGGATGGGAGGTCGCCTGCTCTTGATGGGGTTACACTCCCTCTGAAGGAGCGGGTACACAGCTTGGGGGTCGTTCTGGATCCTTTGCTGTCACTTGAGGCTCAGGTGGCCTTGGTGGCAAGGAGCGCCTTCCATCAGCTTGGGCTGGTGACCCAGCTGTGCCCCAATCTGGGCAGGGATAGCTTAGCTTCTGTCCATGCTCTTGTAACCCATGGGTTAGATTACCACAACAGGTTATATATGGGACTGCCCCTGAAGGCGGTTCAGAAACTTCAGCTGGTGCAGAATTGGGCAGCCAAGTTGCTCACCAAGGCAAGATGGTTACACCAATCCTGGCCCAACTGCACTGACGGCCAATTAGCTGCAGGGTTCAATTCAAAGTGCTGGTTTTGATCTATAAAGCCTTATGTGGCTCAGGACTGCAATATCTCAAGAACTGCCTTAACTGCTAATTTCTGCATAATATTTGAGCTTTCACGTGACATAAAGGCCGCTTCTGGAAAACTAATGGAATATGGTGCATGTTTGGCGATCATTTCCATGTTATTTGCTTCCAGGAAAAAAACAAAACTGTTTGCATCCCCCTGACACCAGAAAACCACAGGAGAAAATTGATGGTGGTACATTGACCTACAGCCCTTTCCTGATGGTTTTATGGAGGAATCATGGGGGAACAGACACACATGTGCAGAAAAGGGGTGGGGAGTAGTGAGGTTGCCCAGTGACATTTGTAGTCGTGTCACACCATGCTCACTGGTGTGAATGAAATCTAGCATGACATGCTGGTATACAGTTCAAAAAGTCACAGCTCCATAACACAACAGGCAGTACAGTGTGAAAGGAACATTCTAAAACAGGACAGAAGTTCTAGCATTATAATCAGGAAAACGAATGCAAAATTCTCCATGTCTGAATGTGTAGACAGCACTGAGCTGGGTAAACAGGTGCTCTGAATGGGTATAAGACAACTTCCTACTTTCCTATATTCATGTCAAGGGACATCGGGGGGAAATTTGGAGGTTCTTCCTTGAAATAAATCGACAAGAAACCTCCCTGTCCTTTTTTAGAGAAGCTGAACAAACTTTGTCCAAGGAGTCCACACATTTCCCTTTACTTGGAATTCGGAGAAATCAGGAATCCAGGTTGTGGATCAAACGGTGCTCATTGGGTGGCAACTAAGTCATACTCAGAGTAGACCCAATGCACCAAGGTCCATTTGTTAGCTATACCTATTTTTGGTTGGAGAAATTCATCACTCAGTTCAGAGGAACCTGCACTTAGACAGATGGCTGCACTTCACTTGGTGTATTGGTTTGATTAAAATGTGAACCACATGAATTTCTGCCCCATCCCCAGCGGGGAGCCAGGATGTTATTGTTCCGTGGTGACACATCTACTGCTGCAGTGATAGCAACACCTTTTCTAAGGGAAGGGAATTTGTATTTTCAGGAGCAAACCTTTGCTTTCCTAAGGATAATTCTGTAGCTTCATGATTGCCTCCAAAGGTAGAGACAGTGTTACTGTGGAATGGTTATTTACCCTTTTTTGTGAATGGCTGGCATTTGGGGGCTTTAGGAAAGGAGAAACAGCTTTGTGTACAGAGAGGCAGAGAAAATAGAAAGTCAGAGGCTTGAAAGGAGCTTTAAATATCTCCAACCTGGTGTTTGTTCCCAGGATTTGAATTGGGCTGAGCTGATGTTGATCCCTTTGTGACCAGACAGTTGTGCCTGCTTTACTGCTTAGTTCTCCAGCTGCATTTAAGAGATAGTCTAACTGACAGGATGGCTATGACAGATTCCCATTACACAGGCCAACATGTGGAGGTCAGGATTAGGACTAACACCCGTTTGACGTTCTAATACTATCTTTTTGTGTGTGCGCGCTTGCTGCAAAATGTCTCAGGCATTTCTGTCAATACAGTGACGAAACCCACGAAATGTTAGCTAACAACGGCATTCTGGATCTGTGTAAGGCTTCCACATATGGGACTTGTTAGGTGAGTTCAGCCCAGTAGGTCTACTCTGAATAAAGCTTCCTTAGGACGTCCCTATTTTCACCAGATAAATGTTGGAGGGTATGGTTGTAGTAGTAGTAGTAGTTGTTGTTGCTTAGTGATTTAGTCACGTCCGACTCTTCGTGACCCCATGGACCAGAGCACGCCAGGCACTCCTGTCTTCCACTGCCTCCCGCAGTTTGGTCAAACTCATGTTAGTAGCTTTGAGAACTCTGTCCAACCATCTCGTCCTCTGTCGTCCCCTTCTCCTTGTGCCCTCAATCTTTCCCAGCATCAGGGTTTATTACAGGAAGTCTTTTCTTCTCATGAGGTAGCCAAAGTATTGGAGCCTCAGCTTCAGGATCTGTCCTTCCAGTGAGCACTCAGGGCTGATTTCCTTCAGAATGGAGAGGTTGGATCTTCTTGCAGTCCCTGAGAGTCTCCTCCAGCACCATAATTCAAAAGCATCTGGCGGTTCCCTCACTGAGGGAAGTGAAGCTACAGGGAACCAGGCAGAGGGCCTTTTCGGTAGTGGCACGCACCCTGCAGAACGCCCTCCCATTAGATGTCAAGGAAATAAACAACTATCTGACTTTTAGAAGACATCTGAAGGCAGTGCTGTTTAGCAAAGTTCTTAATGTTTGAAGTTTAATTCTGTTTTTAATGTTCTGTTGAAAGCTGCCCAGAGTGGCTGGGGAAACCCAGCCAGATGGACGCGGTAGAAATAAATTATTATTATTATTATTATTATTATTATTATTATTATTATTATTACCAAAGTTCCTAATGCTGGTTTTGGCCTTCTTCTCAATCCCGTCAAAATCATATTGGACCCGCCTTCTGAAATATTAGCTATCCCACCCAGTTTGATGTCATGGGCTATCAGAGATTTCCCCTCTACTCTATTGTGGTGAAATACTGCATCTTTGAAAAGTCTTCGCCACCCACCTATTTTAGCAGGAAATTTGCAGCAACTTCAGCTGTATTCCTACCTCCAGATGAAGGAGGGGGGGGGGAATTCAATAAAGCATTTGCAATTGTGACTGTTCGGCAAGCCAATTCATTGGATGCTTAACGCATCCATATAGATTGCACAAATTCTGCTATATTATAGTAAAATGCACATCACTTCCAATAAAGGGAACACATTTGCTATTGATGTGCTATAAACCACAATGCGAGGAGGGGGTTATGGCAGCCTTGGGTAATAACAAGCCTGTTAGGAGGAGACGCCGCAGACTCGCCATAAAGGACCTGCACTCTGAGCCATAAAGGAGCCGCGCTCCGAGCCATTATTCCAAGGCACTCGAATGACAGAGTTCAGTTAATGCTTTCGCAAATTAATTGTGTAGCATGTCTATAAATATATTATTAATGCACATAATAATTCATTGACAAGCAACCTGTATATTGAGAAGAGGAGATTGCAGAGCTGTTCATGTGCCCCCAAGTTCAGAAAGGGCATTTGGCTGAGCTGTAATTAAAGGAATAGGGAGCGGGGGAGCTCAGGACATAAGAAGAGGCTTCTGGATCAGGCCCATCTAGCCCAGCATCCAGTTTTCACAGTGGCCAGATGTTTGTGGGAAACACGCAAGCGGGATCTGAGCAGAAGGTCTTTCCTCCTGTGCTTTCCAGCAACTGGTATACAGAAGCATTTCTGCTTCCAACTCTATAGGCACTGAATAGCCATCAAAAATCTCCTCCTTCATGGATTTGTCCAGTCTTCTTCTGCAGCCATCCAGTTTGGTGAGCATCACTGCCTTCTGTGAGAGGGAATCCCATAGTTCAACTATCTGCTGCATGGAAAAGGACTACCTCTTTTTTCTTTTCTTTTCTAAATTAAATTTTCATATTACAGTGGTACCTCTGGATACGAACGGGATCGCCAGTGTCGAAGCAATGATTCTTCAACATCAACTTCGTTGGACAGGTCATGTTGTCTGGATGCCTGATGATCATCTTCCAAAGCAACTACTCTACTCTGAACTTAAAAATGGAAAGCGTAATGCTGGTGATCAACAAAAGAGGTTCAAAGACTCTCTCAAGGCAAATCTAAAGAAATGTAGTATATACACCGACAACTGGAAACACTGGCCTCCGAGTGCTCCAGCTGGAGAACAGCCTTTACCAAAGGTGTCATGGACTTTGAAGACGCTCAAACTCAGGACGCAAGGGAGAAACATGCTAAGAGGAAGGCACGCTTGGCAAATCCACACCGTGATCAACTCCTGCCCAGAAACCAATGTCCCCACTGTGGCAGGATGTGTGGGTCCAGAATTGGCCTCCACAGTCACTTACGGACTTATTGTTAAAACCGTGTTTATGGAAGAAATCTTACTCATCTACAAGGGAAAAAGAAGAAGAAGAAGAAGAAGAAGAAGAAGAAGCAGCAGCAGCAGCTCTGTCTCCACAACTGGACACAGCAATGCTTTTGAATACAGCTGCTGGAAACCACATTAGCTCTTGTGGGTTTCTCACAGGCATCTGGTTGGCCGCTATGAGAACAGGAAGCTGGACTAGATACAATTGGCCTGATCCAGTAGGCTCTTCTTCCATTTGCCCAAGGACCATAGGCTCTCCAGGGTTTCAGGAAAGAGTTTGTTTCAGCCCCACATGGTGATAACACTGAACCAGGGGCCTTCAGCATGCAAAGCAGATGTGAGCACCTGAGCCAATGCAACAGCCTCTGCAACTTCTGCCGTTTGACCCCCTAAAACAACCATTGCAGCAAAAAAACCTCACATTCATGAAATCCATTAGAGACAGTCACAGCGATGCATCTTCTCCCTGTCCCCCCTCCCCTCCCCACCAAAGGTCCCAAGCTAAGCAGCCTCATGCGTGTAATCTGACAAGCACTGCAATCAACCCTCGGCAGTGAATCCTATCAGCATTTCCACACCGCCGGAGAGGAATGGCTTGTTTTGGGAAGACTTGCGTGCCGAAGAAGCTGGAACGCAACACAATGCAACACGAACTCCCCGGGAGTTGCCTCTCCCCCCCTCCCCGATCCCTCAGCACAGAGCATAGGCAACAGATGAACTCCAAATAACCTTTGGACTTTCTCTCACACACTTCCCTGTTCATTCACATCAAGGAATGCAGGTTAGTCTTTTTGAAGGGCGAGTCAGGAAGGAAGGAAGGAGGAAAGCGGAGAAATGGAAAGAAACAATGGGAACAGCGATGCTCCCTTTCTCTTCAGAGATCCCGTGTTTTCCTTCCACTGCACCAAAAACAATGCTTACCATTACGTGTACATTTATTATTACTATTATTATTATTATTATTATTATTATTATTATTAGAATTTATATACCGCACTATACCCGGAGGTCTCAGGGCAGTTTACAGAATAAAATCAGGATATAAAACCACAAAATACTGATAAATTGAAATTGCAGAGCTATGAGAAACTTAAAGATAAGGTGCGAGACTGGCTTCATTATTTTCAAATAAGGGAGGCTTATAATTTGGTCAAAAAAATTGGCTTCCAGGTGGAAAAGTCAAAACTAGAAACAGAACTCTTAGAACCCAAAGCTAAGATACTATCAAGAATGTATAACTTGCTGTTGAAATGGAATACTGAGGATGAAACGGTAAAATCTGCTATGATAAAATGGGCGCAAGATATTGGACATAACATTTTGTTCACTGACTGGGAAAAGTTGTGGACCACAGGAATGAAATTTACAGCATGTAATGCCTTAAGAGAGAATATTATGAAAATGATGTACAGGTGGTACATGACTCCAGTCAAGCTCGCAAAAATCTATCATTTGCCCGATAATAAATGCTGGAAATGTAAAGAAACTGAAGGTACATTCTTTCACCTTTGGTGGACGTGCCCAAGGATTAAGGCTTTCTGGGAGATGATCTATAATGAGATGAAAAAGGTATTTAAATATACTTTCCTGAAGAAACCAGAGGCCTTTCTCCTGGGCATAGTCGGCCAATTGGTGGCAAAGAAGGATAGAACTTTCTTTATGTACGCTACAGCAGCAGCAAGAATACTCATCGTAAAGCATTGGAAGACACAAGACCTACCCACCTTGGAAGAATGGCAGATGCAAGTAATGGACTACATGGAAATGGCGGAAATGACTGGCAGAATCCGAGACCAGGGAGAAGAGATGGTGGAAGGAGATTGGAAGAAATTTAAAATCTATCTACAGAAATATTGTAAAATTTTTGAATGTTGATGACATTGAAATGAAATGAAGAGGTTCTAGTAATAAGGTATAAGAATATGTAAGAATGGTTGATATTAGATGAAAATTTGAAGTCATAATATGTGAGGAAAAATAATCAAGGATAAACTAACAGGATATGAATTTGCTGAACCAATCTTTAAATGGAATACAAAAAAGGGAGGCGTGAGGAAGTCAGGAAAATAAGTTATTCAAAGATGAGAAATTAAAAAAGAAGGTTTTTTTGTTTTTTCTTTCTTTTTTTTCTTGTTCTATGTTAAATGTTTGTATTTTTGTATTTTTGTATTCTTGTATTTTTGTGTTTTTGTATTTTTCTTGTGTTTCTTTTTTTCTATTTATTGTCTTATAACCTTTTTACTGTTAAAATGTAATAAAATATTATTAAAAAAAAGCAAAACCACAAAATACATAATAAAAATAAAAACAACAACCCAATAGCCACCCCCAAAAAAACATTTGGAAAGGGCATAGGATGTAAATCAGATCACCAAGGTTAAAAAGGAATGTTTTTGCCTAGTGCCTAAAGGTGTGTAATAAAGGCACCAGGAGAACTTCCCTGAGGAGAGCATTTGACAGACAGGGAGCCACTGCGGAGAAGGCACCGTTCTCGTGTTGCCACCCTCCGGACCTCTCGAGGAGGAGGCACACGAAGGAGGGCCTCAGAAGATCTCAGGGTCCGGATAGGTTCATATGGAAAGAGGAGGTCCTTGAGGTATTGCGGTATTAATTTACATAATTAATGTCATAAAATCATAGAATGGTAGAGTCAAGGTACCCAGGGGTCATCCAGTCTAACCCCCTACAGTACAGGAACCACAGCTAATTTACATGCCTATTTATTTATTTCATTTATATCCCACCTTTTCTTCATAGAGCTCAAAGTGGTATACATAAACACACCCCTCCTTATTTTATACCGACCACAACCATGTGATGTAGGTTGGGCTGAGGGTGAGTGACCGGTTCCAAAGGTCTCGCCCAGGGAGCTTCATGGCCATGTGGGGATTTGAACCCTCGTCCCCCAGGTCCTAGTCCAACACGCTAACCACTACGTCACATTGGCTCTCTCAAAATATACTATCTTGCCATGAAATTCCCTTCACAAGAGTGCAAATTCTCAGTGCGGTTTTAACTATCAATCCCTCTTCACAGGGAACTCTGGGAATTGTAGTTCTGGAAGGGGTACAGGGGCTGCCTAAGAACTCTCAGTGCCATTAATGAACTACAGCTCCCAGAATTCTTTGGGGGAAGCCATTGCCGGCATTGCACTGCTTTAAATGTATGGCATGAATGTGGCCTCTCTTCATCAAATCTGAGATGGTAATTTCCTTAGGGCAGAGACCCACATTTTAGCTTATGCTGCTCTACAAGGTACTATCAGGGACCCTGATGGTATACATGTGGAATGTGCATGCTACAACAATTCTAACATGATGCCTTCCTAAATTGTAATCAAAGCCGAAAGAATTGACACAATAAGAAAGTGTTTGGGGGAAAAACAAAAACAAAAAACAAGAACAAAATTCACTTTCTTTTTTTAAAAAATATGGGTTGCCCTAGGGAGACTTGTAAGCAGAAGGGATTTCGTGGTTCAGTTGCCCATTAGTTACAGACAACAGAACAAGATGCTCTTTCATTAGGTAGACTCTAAGCTGTAGTCTAAGAAGGTTTCCCAGTGACCTAGCTGTAAAATCAGCAACTTGTTCTCTCCAGGATGCTATGACCTGGCATGAAACCCTATGCTGTTCCTTGGAGCTGGTATTGCATGAAAAGTGTGGACTTCAAGCTGGGGCCTTTAGGCCACACAGATGGGTATTAAGCAGAGGAGCACCAGAAGATGCCTTATACTGAATCCGGCCATTGCTCCATCTAGCACAGTACTGTCTCCATTGACTGGCAGAGACTTTTTGGGGTTTCAGGGACTAGCACTGAATATCACCTTCTGGGAAGACCTTCCCCACCACATTGGAATTTTTTTTTTTATTATTTATGAAGAAAATATTTAAACGAACCTTTATTAAAAAACAAAAACAAAACAAACAGAAGCTTTTCTGCTGGACATATTAGACTCCAACATTGCAGGTGAAAATAAGAGAATATTCCTGTATGCAACATCGGCAGTGAGAATCTTAATTGCAAAAAATTGGAAAGAAGAGATCGTACCAACAAAAAAGGAGTGGGAAGATAAATTATTTGATTACCATGAATTGGCCAAAATGATGGATGCAATTAGGGGACAATCTAAACCAGGGGTAGTCAACTGGTCCCTATCGCCCACTAGTGGGCGTTTCAGGATTCCAGGTGGGTGGTAGGGGGTTCTACGGCAGATGTTACTGCAGCACTGTTGGGCGGTAAGGAAATTTTACCATCAAGAAAGATGCATTAGTGGGCAATAGGTATAAAAAGGCTGACTACCCCTGATCTAAACAAAAATTCCAAAAAGAATGGGGGAAATATAGAGTTTATCTAAAAAAAGCAGTGTCCCAAACCTGGTCTTGCTTTGAGTAATTTTTGCAAAACAAAATATGGTATAAAAGTATAAAAGTATAAAATATAGGAAAAAGTAGGAAAAAGGAAATGAGAAACAGTTTACCAAATAAGAAATGAAACCCGTGTGGAGGACGAAGGAAGTCAATTAGAAAAGAATAAGAATCAAAATATGGATATGCGTTTATTATTTGTTTCGTATCTGTATCTGTATTTGTATTTTTTTTTAAAAAAAGTCTGTTTGTTGTGTGCGTTTGTGTTGTAATAATAAGCTAATAAAAAGCATAAAAAGGAAATTTGTTTTTGTTGTTTTGATTCTATTACTATGCTGCTTTTTATTCAAATAAATCCCAAAGTGGCTTACAAACAAAAGATAAAAATGGCATAGTGGAACATCACGAATACAGCATAAATTGTATAGAGTACTTAAGAAATCATCAGTAAAACAATCCCAGCTCCTAAACAAAACAATTACCATCTATGTAACATTATTAACAAAAAAACTAAAAAAAGCCAAACATCACAGTAACATCAAAAATCATGTTATAGGATTCACAAAGCACAAGAGCGTTAAACAATATTAACAACTTTAACAAAATAGCAACAAAACAAACAAACAAAGCCCTGTTGAATTTTTGCATTATTCTTATGTATATTTGCATGCTGCCCTTCATCCGTAGAACTCAGGGCGGTTCACAACACAGAACAAAAGGCAGAGTGTTGGAACCACAAGGACTCTGGTCCTGAAGCCCTACTCACGAGGAGGAACACGAGGACCCCTTTGATGGTCCAGGGAGGATTGGGTTTACCTGTTGTGGCAGGGCCCAAATTCTAGCCTAGCAAGATGGCAAGGAGGTAGGGATGGACCAAACACTGCCTCCAATTCACTGCCACAGTGCCCCTTCCCTGCCAGGTAAACACCAAGGATGATGCTCTTTGGAAGCTAGTGGTGCAGCAGTGCAGCACCAGCCAAACTGCTTTGGGTTGCAAGCCACTTTGAGCTGCAAGCAGCAGGGCCACCTATGAACTTGCTCTGTCATCCGCTGACACAACACCTTGCCCTGCTCAGCTCTCTTTGCTGGACAGCTCCCCTGCTATCCTGAACACCACAGCTGCTGACCTCCTGGACAGCTGCCTATCCTCCTTGCTTGGCTTGGCAGAAACTAAGCTCCCTGCTTCACCCTCAGGAACCGTGGTGTGGGCAGGACAGTCTAGTCTTGGGCTGCCTGTTGAAGCATCTGACCACACGCTCTGGACTTACGAAGTTCACCTTTCTCTTTAGCATTCAGCATGGCTTGCTGGCATTTTAATGGTCTTGCTTGCACCCAGCCAAGCTTTATTGTCCGCCCCCTCTCAGACCCAGCCCTTCCCTTTGGTCCAAACTGTTCAGCTCCCCATCATTGCCCTTGAGTACGGGTGTCCTCCAAGCAGCTCTGCCAGCCTGGAAGCAGCTCCCCTTTTGGGAATCGGCACGACGTGGCTCCCATTCCAATCCTGACACTCGCGCCTCATATTATAATAAAAGCCGGGATGAGCAAGTAAACAAGGCAGCAGCGGGGTGAACGAGGGGGAGGTAATTAGCTAAAATACTAAGAGGGCGGCTACCAGGGAGTTGTGTGACAGGTATAAATGATTCACGCGCTCGCACCCTTCCAAAGCACCTTCCCGAAAGCTGAGGCGGTTGCAATGCCAAGAGAGTTTTTTGCAAATTGTGGGGGGTTTCTCTCTGGAACACTGTGCACGACCTGTGTGCTTATTAGCAATCTCAGTAAAGCTGGCCGGTTCGTAGGCAACACACCCTCAAGGAGCACTCAGCAAATTGGCTGGTCTGATTATTATTTTGGGTGCATCCCATTTGACAGACAGCAGGCTGTCTCCTCACACACACCCCTCAGCCTTCTCTCTCACTGTGTGTCTCTCTCTCTATATATATATTGCAAAAGGCTTGCACAGTTCAAGTTCAGGGGCTAGAAATCCTTTTTCTCATACACACCCCATCACATATTTCCTCTTCCCCTTCATCATGAGCTTAGATCAACCTACTTTTGCAAGGCTTCTGTTGCTGAGCAGGAGACAGCACTTGCAATGTTAACAAAGGAGTTTGGGGGCCACTAAGTGGGTTGGGGGCCAGTGCAGAGGCAGAGGAGCAAGATCTGCCCAGCTCTTCCAGAGGCAAAGGCACCTACCAGGATTTAATCAACATTGCAAATAAGTTTGCACCAATTAACTAGCCTGGAGAAATGCTGAGTATCACAGGTTGTCACACTTAGTCCCCTGACGACATGTAGCTGACATTTTGTTGAAGCACCATTTGGATACACATGCAACACAACTCCAGATCACAACTCCAAAAGTGAATGTATTCCACACGTTCCGATTGCCAACTGGATGGAATCACAAAACATATTTGCTAGGTTGCAACTGCTGTTTGGAACTAGCAAATCCACCAGATCAGACATGTCCAACTTCTCTTCTCTCCAGAGTCCAAAAATACATTTTGCCACATCAACTGACCCCCCTCGTAAGTAATTATGCTCACTAATAAAACAGGTGCCATCTTGCAACAACACGGTTACGATGCAGCTGGATTTTGCAGCAGCCAAGATTTTAACGACACCTAGATTGATGAAACATTAAAGTGTGCAATGCACCTTTGCTTCTGACAACGCTGTTCTCTTCCTTACAAGTGAGACAGTAGGCTATTATTTTATCACACCTTGATTAACATTTGGCTGGACCAACAGGGACAAGATTAAATGGTGCCACGCCAGTTGACCATCATTTGGCAATATCCGATTTCACTTCCTTCCAAAGTGGAGAGACCCCTTTAGCAAATGGAAAGGAGGCCAGAGAGGCAGAAGAAGAATAAAACTTTCTGCCCTAACCAACCAAGAAAGCAGCTCAGACTTATAGAGTTGGGCTGCCTGCGGACAATCATTGCTACAGTCAAGACTGCTAAACTTTGTTAAGTCAGCATCCAGGGGCTCACTTCTTAACAAGACCGTTATTTGTTTCCCGAGCAATCGTTGGCACCTACCTGCCTTTTAAAATCAAATAATAATTGAATATGAGCAAAAGGAAGGCGAAGTGAAGGAGATTTAATAAAGAGCATCTTTGCTACAGAGGGAATTTTGCTTTGGCAGTGATTGTGTTACTAATTGATCCGCGCGTTGCCCGAGAGCAGCAAGAGACAACAATTACGTGCAGAGCTGGGGGCTAAGGAAAAAAACAACAACACAAAACGCAACTACCTCCTCGGCTCTCGCTGTCCGCTGGTTTCACCTGGATCGGTCTGTTCATCTGTGAAGAGACACAAGGAGAGAGAAAGGAGCACTGTTAGCAACAGCTTCCAAGGACTGCCTGCATAGGCTGACAGTTCAGAACAACCTCTGCTTGGGTAAGGGCTGCAGAAAGATATTTCACCAGGGTTTAAGGCATCTCTGCCATCTGTGATGTCCTCCTGTAAACATGGGGCAGAGGTTCTATGATTCTGTTGCATAGTTCGAGCTACTGATAATCAAAAATATATTTCAAGAAGGAAGGATGGAAGGAAGGAAGGAATCTCTAATCCAGGAGTAAAGAACTTTTTTTTAAAGCCTGAGGGCATCATTCCCTTCTGGCTAGCTTCTGAGGACCACATCTCAGTGGTCAATGGAGCCAGAGGCAGAACTGGACAGAGAAATAGATGTTAATAAGGCATAGGCAAACTCGGCCCTCCAGATGTTTTGGGACTACAACTCCCATTATCCCTAGCTAACAGGACCAGTGGTCAGGGATGATGGGAATTGTAGTCTCAAAACATCTGGAGGGCCGAGTTTGCCTATGCCTGCAGTAAATGTTACCGTTGTACAGTTGGCTAGGTTCTACACATACAGTGGTACCTCGGGTTACAGACGCTTCAGGTTACAGATGCTTCAGGTTACGGACTCCACTAACTCAGAAATAGTACCTCGGGTTAAGAACTTTGCTTCAGGATGAGAACAGAAATCGTGCGGTGGTGGCACAGCGGCAGCAGGAGGCCCCTTTAGCTAAAGTGGTACCTCAGGTTAAGAACAGTTTCAGGTTAAGAACGGACCTCCAGAATGAATTAAGTTCTTAACCCAAGGTACCACAGTACTCTATCCTTCAGCCAGGCATTATCAGGGTTCAATGACATATTCCAGCTAGGAAAAAGCTCTCAAGGAAGGTGTGAAGCTGGACCACTAAGGAGTGTGGCTCAAAAAGGCCCGTGGCCTGATAGAGAGGCAATGGGGGGCCACTTTTTCTACCCGCTTCCCAGTCTTTTTGATACTACTAAGAAGTTTGAAACTTTGTGACACTGGCAAAACCTCTGCTATTATTTAGGAGCCCTCTGGTGACTTAAGCAGCTGAGTTGCAAATGAGTCACAGAAGAGGGTCTTCAGGTTCAGGGTAGACATATATGTCCATCCCCCCATTCCAACCACATTCCCCCTTTTTTTGGGGGGGGGGGGGGACTTACACCAGACTCTGCTCAGCCAACTTCTACATTTCTCCAGATTTTGCCACACAGTTCTCCAACCAAGTGTACAAAAACACATTTATTAGGTAAAATGTGCATCAAATGCACATATTTTTGGAAATAACATCAAAAGGTATTATATTAGGTAAAATTGCACCATTTACCTTCCCACCGCAGCAGTAGCTATTGATCTACTTGCACTGGCATGCTTTCAAACTGCTAGGTTGGCAGGAGCTGGGGCAAAGCAACAGGAGCTCACCCCATCATGCGGATTCGAACTGCTGACCTTCCGATCAGCAAGTATTAAACCGAAGCAAGAACAAAACACAGCCTCCCCTCCCCAAGTTATGCTACTGAAATAAAAATTAAAAAGCCGATAACAAGACTGGTGGAATTTTGTTGTTGTTTGAAAGGACAGTGACTTCAACACAAATCCCCAAATCCTTCTAGCTCTGCTTGATGCATCTCAGGGCTCCAGGAAAACACTGAATCATTCCCACCAGCGTGGAGTCTTCGCACCCCCTGATCTCAGGCCAGGAGTCAAGCCACTTGCAATTTTTTAATGCAAGTGTGATTAGAACTGCAGTCACACTGCATCTGAGCACGTTCTCCCTCTTGAGACACAGCGATGGTGAGAGCGGCTCAGCCCTCCATCATGTTAACCTACTTGTCAGCCACTTTCATAGCTTCTAAATGCTAAATATGTTTGCAGAGCAATTAGAATAAATCTAGATAGTGGTTATGAAATGCCTTCCAAAACGCTGCCTACCACTAAAGATGATAATAACAAGGGAAAGAAAGAAATGGCTCTAATCTCACCGTCTGACAGAGACCAGCAAGAAGGATCTAATTCTGGCGAGTCTACAAGGAGAGGTCAGGAGGCTGGAGGGATGTGTCGAGGGGTCGTCAGTATTGCCAGGCTGCTCTGTGGAGGAATAGCTGGCTGGCAGTTGTGCAGAAGAATCTGTCACCATCTAAGTTGTTCCTGACTCTCCCACCTTAAAACAGGAAGCTGCCTTTTGCCATTGTCCAGCTGGCTCAGAATGGTCTGCACTGACTGGCAGCCATTCTCTAAAGTTCCAAACAGAGGACATTTCCAGCCCTTACTAAGAGATGCTTTGCAGGGGCTGAACCTTGGACCTTCTACATGCAAAGGAGATGCTCTTCCAATGATCTGTGCCCCGCTCCCCTAAAAGTAAAGTCAGATTTCTAGTTCTGCATAGAGGCCTGGATAGATAGATAGATAGATAGATAGATGATAGATAGATAATTTATTACAGTCAGAGACCAGCTTATAAAACACACTTGGGGGTACATTCCCAGAAAGAAAACAAACAGTTAAAACAATGTACAACAATAAATTTAAAATTTATAAATGTGATAAGCATAAAGACACTTAAAACTTTAAGATAAGCTACCGCATAGATATGACCCAGAGTCACCCATTTGGGGATTTTGTTCACGAACTAGTTTGAGTTGGGGGATGGTCTGTGCCTACAGTTCTGTACACAGAATCTGGCGACCATCCGGGTCGTCTTATGATCTTTGCCTAACAGGAAAAGGTCAAACTTTTGCTTTTCTGGGAGGTCAGCGACAGTCAAGAAGGCAGTTTCTACATGTGCTGTAGAGGGAAGTGAAGGGCAGATGGGGCTCGTCCACCTGGGAAGGGAGCCCTTCAAAGAGAAGGAAAACTCTGACCCTAAACCTCTGCTGCCTTATGGGATATCTTTGCGAGAAGATGAGGCTGCAGAGGAAACCCTACACAAACCCAGAGTAGAGTCCCTAAGGTGGTTGGGTGGCGCCTTGTCTTCCTCCTTCTGGCAACACCTGCAGCTGAATGTCTTGCTCTGCTCTGCTCTCCTTTGGGCCACATCATTGAATGGAAACCTCTTTTGCAAAAGAGGAAGGGTTTTGAGAAACTAGAGGTTAGATGTCAGCATAGCCCCAATTAAACTAGTGAGAAACAGAGAGAGGAGAAGGTTGCCTGGACCCTAGACCATTATGGACATCTCCAATCCCACAGAGGGATGCCTCACTTCACTTTCTGGAGGGCAGACTTGCCTAAAAGACCCTTCTGCTGCCTTGCAAGAGATCTCCTGGGCTGCAGCCAAGACTAGTGTCACTTGGATGAAAGAGTTTCAAGGGGGGGGGGAGAAAAAGGTATGAGAAGAATTGATTTTTGCACATTCATTTATCACTAAGAGTTACGACTCCCTGTGTTCTTCTGGTGTTTTTTGTTGTTGTCGTGTTTTTTTAAATTCTACAAACCTGAATGTCAGAAGTGGAATAGAAGAACATTTTTCTACATCTGATTGGCTATGTTGTAATGTGATGTCACAACATCCAGTGTGGTGCAGTGGTGCAGGAAAGACCCTATTTCAGATCTCCACTCAGTTCTAGAGGAATCCTGGATCCTGAACTGATTTGGGTCACCTCAGGATTTAGCTGGAGCAGGTTGAGGTGACCACTGATCATCCCAGGGCTGTCAAGTGGTGGATAATCATTCCCAGCTCCTGACCACATGTTTCATTTGGATTCAAAACCAGTTCCAGGCTCAGATCTGGGTTGGGTCAACTCTGGATCATCTGAGGTTGGATGGGGGCTGCTTTGAAGAAACAGATCAGGCCCCAAAACAGATTGGAAGGGGGGTGCATACCATAGGCTTCTGTGTGGCCACTGTGAGAACTGGTTGCTTGGTTGAGATGGGGCCCCTTTGACCTCATCCTGCTGTAGAGTTCCTTTTATTCTCTTAATTATGCACACCACCTTGCCCTTCTTGCAGACAGGGGTAGGCAAAAATAAATATGTGAAAATTTATCCCTTTCAATCTTGAAATACTGTTTATCTGTTTGCGGTGTACATGCACATGTCTGGGGTTCGAGAGATGGCTTTTGCATCACCCCTGGCCACAGAAAGTCTTGTTCCAACCAGCAAGACCATTTCAGCAAGAGACTCTTAAACTTGGGGGTCACAGGTTCGAGCCCCATGTTGGGCGAAAGATTCCTGCATTGCAAGGGGCTGGATTAGATGGCATGCTTTGGTCCATGGGGTCACGAAGAGTCAGACATGACTAAACGACTAAACAACAACAACAGCAACATTGTCCCTTCCAACTCTGCCATTCTGTGATTCTATGCATCACGCCCAGAATGTTGCAAAAGCTTCTCAGGCTTTTCAGACATGGGGGAAGATTGAGTTAGTTGATTATAATGCTAAAGCTTCTTCTGCCCAGTTTTTGACCATTCCATTCACACTGCAGTTCCTGTGTTGCGGCTTTTCAGCTGCCATATCACTGTGTTGTGCTAAATTTCACACACACCAGCTGGGCATGGTGTGACACAACAATAAATGTGACTTGACAATTTATTCCTCTACTCTCTATCCTCTACCCTGTCCACTCCTGTGTGCTTCTGTTCTCTCCCCCCCAAAAAGTAGCAGGAAAGAACTGTATTCTGGTATAGCGCCCCAAATTTTGTTCTGCGATTTTCTGGGTTACGGGGGCTGGAAACAGTTTTTTCTGGAATTGGGCCAGTGAAATATACTCGGAGTCGAGTGTGGATTTCAGGTTCTTTATTCAGCTCATAGTAGTGAGGAATGAAAGTTCCCCCCAAAATATCTGCTTTATATACATTATTTACACAATGGGCCGCACGTGATTGGCTAATTCCGGGATTCTCCTGTAGGCCAATCAGGTTGTGGATTCACTTCCACCTGGAGTTGGATTGGGTGGCTCCTGCGGGCCAATCAGACTGCTGCATTGTTCTAGAACCAATCAGACTGCTGCATTCTGAATCCTATTGTTTTAGGACCAATGAGACTGCTGCCTTTTAGATCCTATAACAGGAATCAAATAACATGGAAATGAGTGCTAAATATATATATTCCATTAGTTGGCTTTTATGTCGAGTGAAAGCTCAAATACAATGCAGAAATCAACAGGTAGGGAAATGGAATGAACTTCTGTGTGAATGCAGCCTAAGTCAGGCTTCATTGGCTATCTCAGCAAATGAAAGGCCAGCCTTTGCACCTGGTTTTTGCCATTCACCTGCTGTGATTCCTCCATTGTAGGGGGTTGGAGTAGCTGACCTCTTGGGTCACTTCCAACGCTGCAATTCTATGATCACACCTGACACTACAGAGCAGAGGCTGCTTGTCTTTGGCCAACGACATCCCTAGCATGACTGCAAAAGTGCCATCCATCTCATGCGTACAAAGGGCTCAGCAGACACGTGCCGAGAGCGTCTGAGAAGAAGGCTTTCTGGCATGGGGAGAACGGCAGAAAGGACAAAGGGGGAGAAAGGAGCTGTTTTCAGTAGAAGGCAGAAGGGGGGGAAGCAAATAACCTATTGAAATTAATAAGTAAAAGCTGAGTGTAATTTAATGTACACTACGATTTCTGCACTTGACAATTCTTTTATAGAGCAAAGACACGCACAGTCCATAATACAAATTGAGATCATCTTGACATGAAAGACACCAATTATGGGGAGAACCACTGAGAGGGAAATAATTAAGTTTCTTTTCTCTGCGGATGGAATCTCTCTCTCTTTCCACCCCTCCTCCACCTAAGGAGAAAGATGGGGGTGAGGTGGGGGTTGGACTGAGGCCATGAGATACGAACGAGTGAAACTGTGTAGAATCCCATCCAGGGTCTGCCCAATGCGATTGTAGCTTCTGGAGGTGAAATGAATATTTTGGACCTCCACTCCAACATATTGCTTTATCACCTGAAGAAGTGGCCAGGAATGATTTCATTGCTTGAGAAATTTGATATTTATTTATTATTGCATTTACACCTCACATTTTTCTCCAGGGAGCTCAAGGTAGCCTTCATAATTCTCCTCCTCAGTTACCATATTTTTCGCTCTATAAGACGCACCTTTCCCCTCCTAAAAAGTAAGGGGAAATGTGTGTGCGTCTTATGGAGCGAATGCAGGCATGTGCAGTGCTCCCTCTTGCTGTTCTAGCTTCTGGCTTAGCCCCTCAGTCCCTTTCCCCACGTCCCAGAAAAACCCCCAAGAGCCACGCTCCCTTTCACGAGCCGCGTGGAGCGTGTGTGCGGTTCTTGGGGGCTTTTCCCTGAGGAGGGAGAAGGGCAGCCCATCAGTGACGGGCTGCCCTTCTCCCTCCTTGGGGAAAGGCCCGCCAGCACCACACTGTGCTGGTCCGGGGAGGGGGGGGGTGTTACCATGCGGCGTGGTGTGAGTCCGGTCCTAGGTTGAGGGTATGGAGGCTGTCCGTCAAGTGTGAAGCTGGCTCCCAGGCAAGGAGCCGGGTGTGGTCAGGAAGTCTGGAAGAGCAGGTCAGGGTTCAGGCAGGAACAGGTTACCAACGTTGTTGCTCCCACAACCTGGGGCTGGGCTGACTGGCCTTTATCTCTTCTGAGGCATAGGGGGGTCCTGGTCCACAGGTGACTCGCCTCTCCTGGCCTTAAGGTGAGCACTCCTCCTGAGAGAACTTAGTTCCCTCCACCTCTCTGCCCTGAGCCTCTGCAGCTCCAGAGAGGCTGGAGGGTGACTGGACCCAGAGGCAGCCTCACCTTCCCCTGACAGGGCTGGGAGAGGAGCACCTGCAGGCAACGGGTCCTCAGTCACCTCCGGAGCCAGGGTGGATACACCTGGTGTCTGCTCCTGAGGACCCGACACAGGTGCAGGCCCTTCAGATTCAAGCCCCTGCCCCGGCTCAGCTGGCCCTGGAGGCGGGGACTCCTGTGCAGGCTGGGATTCCTCAGGTTCAGCCTCTGAATCGGATTCCCAGGCCATGAACCATGGTCTCCCAGGTTCTAGTCCAACACCCTAACCATAACACCACACTGCCTCTCCATCTGCATATGCTGACATGGAACGACCTGATCTGCCCCTTTCGCAAAGCTCCGAAACGTCTCATCCCTCCTCTGACTGTCGTGACTCCATTTTCTTGGCAGTTTTAACATATCAAAATACACATTTGATTCGTGCGCTGGGAGGAAAAGGACACTGGAGTGCACATGTTTGAGAAAAAGAACTGGCTCAGTGCATCACCTGAGAGAGTAAACATGTTTAAATATATATTTAAATTTCTATTTTGAGATTTGTTTATTTTTTAATTTTTTTTAAAAAAGAGGAATTGGAATCGAACAGAACTGTGTGTAAAGAAAATGTCACAGGGAAGAAATAGAAACTCCTGCCTAAATTTGTGGCTGGGCTCGTGAATGCCAAAGGGTATAGAGCAGAGGTGGATAACCCACCCCCCTTTTAGGGGGCAAGGGCCACATTCACTCTTGGGCAACATTTTGGAGGCCACATGCCAATGGAGTGTGTGTCCAAAAGTGGGTGTGTCCAGGGGGTATTGTTGGGTTATTGCTTTTATTTTATATTTTATATACTGTGATCTTTTTATGTGTACCGCCCTGGGACCTCTAGGTATAGGGCAGTATAATAATAATAATAATAATAATAATAATAATAATAATAATGTGGCTAAACCCCACCCTCTGTTACCTTCTCCCAATTACCCCCTTTTCAGCTTATCAATTCAAATAATACAGGCACGTCCAACTCCCAAGAGACTGTGATCTACTCACAATATTAAAAAAAAAACAAACTGGCAGTGATCTACCTATTGTCAGTGGAGGATGGACCAGAGTTGTTGAGCTATTTTTTTAGAGAGCCTGGAATCATAGAACTGTAGAGTTGGGTTCCTCTCATCCCACCCCCTGCCATGCAGGAATATGCAACTGTCCCATACAGGGCTCAAACTCGCAACCTTGTCATTATCAGCACCATGCTCTAACCAACTGAGCTACCCGGGCACTCAGCTGGTGTGTAATCACCCTCTCTGTATTCCTCAAATGATGACAGGGGAGAGAGCAACTGGTGTTCCCATCAGGGAATGAGACTCTGCCCATTCCAATGCCGTCTCTCCTTAAACCGCCCCCCCCCCCTTTGCCCCGCAAGGAAGGCTCCTAGGGGAGACAGGCGAACTAATGCCAGTGTACTAGAAGAAACAAAGATCACCAGTGTCGAAGTAATGATTCTTCAACATCAGCTTTGTTGGACTGATCATGTTGTGTGGATGCCTGATTATCGTCTTCCAAAGCAACTGCTCTATTCTGAACTTAAAAATGGAAAGTGTAATGCTGGTGGTCAACAAAAGAGGTTTAAAGACTGTCTCAAGGCAAATCTAAAAAAATGTAGTATAAACACCGACAACTGGGAAACACTGGCCTGTGAGCACTCCAGTTGGAGAACAGCCTTTACTAAAGGTGTCATGGGCTTTGAAGACACTTGAACTCAGGACGCAAGAGAGAAATGTGCTAGGAGGAAGACATGCTTGGCAAATTCACACTGTGACCAACTCCCACCCAGAAACCAATGTTCCCACTGTGGAAGGACGTGTGGATCCAGAACTGGTCTCCACAGTCACTTACGGACTCATTGTTAAAAACGTCTTTATGGAAGACAATCTTACTCAGCTACGAGGGATCGCCAAAGGAGAAGAAGAAGCGAAGAAAACATGACCAAGACATCCAGCTAAGGGATTGATGGACTATGCAGAACTGGCAAAATTGACATATAAGCTACGGGACAAGGATAACTGTGACTTTAAAGATGAATGGGAACCCTTTACAAAGTATTTGAAGACGTAACAAAGTGAACTGGACTCATTGGCTGGCTTTGAATAAACATTCACAAACTTTTCTATTGATGATAATCAGCTAAATAGTTTGAGGATCTATACAACTGTGTAACATGCAGAAAAAAGCATTCTTAGAGAAATCAAAGACTGGAACTGAGGGAAGCCAGGGGGTGGGGGTGGGTGGGTTTTGTGTGGGAGGGCAGGGGGAGGGAGGAAAAATGGGGAAAAATAAGGATGATATGTTTCTGGATAATATGTTTTGTTTTAATTTTGAATAAAAAAAAAGACATACAGCTAAGGATTAGCAACCCCTAGAGTGGAGGGATGGGTGACTTATATCAGCCTTGCATGCGACATCGCCAGACGCCTCCTTGCCCCTACCTGCCGCCAGTTGAGTCTAAAGTTCAGAAGGGGTATTTGCCTGAACATCCTTTGCAGTGAATGAAACAAAATAAATAATCATATAAACTCTCTGCCTGTTGATGGCAGCCAAAGGCGTCTTCACTGTACCCTTTTTGGCACCCAACAAGAACGTTTAGCCTACGCAGATGTTTAGGAAGTTGATGTGAGTTTTAATATAGTTTTAGCTTGGCATTGCTTTTGCTTTTCAAAAGTTTTAAATTACAATTGTCTGGGTTTCCCCCCCTTATTGGTGATTTTATTGTTTTTATCTTTTTTGTAAACCACTTTGAGGTGTTTGTTTTTGGACAGTCATATATTTACGACACATACATTTTCTTTCTTTTTATCTGAGTTTGTATCAGAAAGTTTCGACATAGAATAAAATAAAAACCAAATTTATCTAAATAAAAATAGAGGGAGGGAAAACCAAAAAAGAATGAATGAATGAATGAATGAATGAGAGAGAGAGACACAGAGAGGAACAAAGAGAGAAAATAGAAGTGGGTGGGGAGAGAGAAATAAAATACAGAGCCCTCTATGAATGATAGATCTTAACTCTTATTGGTGGCGCTGTGGGTTAAAGCCTCAGCGCCTAGGACTTGCCGATCAAAAGGTCGGCGGTTCGAATCCCTGCGGCGGGGTGCGCTCCCGCTGCTCGGTCCCAGCGCCTGCCAACCTAGCAGTTCGAAAGCACCTCCGGGTGCAAGTAGATAAATAGGGACCGCTTACCAGCGGGAAGGTAAACGGCATTTCTGTGTGCGGCTCTGGCTCGCCAGAGCAGCGATGTCACGCTGGCCACGTGACCCGGAAGTGTCTCCGGACAGCGCTGGCCCCTGGCCTATTAAGTGAGATGGGCGCACAACCCCAGAGTCTGTCAAGACTGGCCCGTACGGGCAGGGGTACCTTTACCTTTTACCTAATTTTCTGAAATAAATAAGCAACCTTGCCATTGGGAACCTGTCCAGGCTGAAGGCTTGAAGAGGGCTTGGCTGATCAATAAACTTTAAAAAAAAAAATGTTTAGAAGATCCCTGATTTCTTCAGCAGAGGGCTCCACACAGAATTCTTCTTCTTCTTCTTCTTCTTCTTCTTCTTCTTCTTCTTCTTCTTCTTCTTCTTCTTCTTCTTCTTCTTCTATCTTGCTAATCCCAGTTTTCTCCTGGACAGTTGCTAAAAAGATCTACCCAAGCAGAGTGCTAGAGAAACATGTATTTTTTTGCTTCTATAGGGGGCTGCTTTGGAGAGTTTTGAGACGGGTGGGTCTTTGACCCCAGCAGCAGTTTTTCAGGAGATAATCTTTGAAAGCTAGACAGGGCATTAAAAAACACCCTCTTCATTTAGTTCTAGGTTTAGCCAAGGTGAACCAGAATCAGTTGCCCCATCTCTACTTTCAAAACTTTTCTTTTTCCATCATAAGGGCTAGAAACCTGGGTTCGTTTGTTTTAAGGAAATGCTGTACTGTCTGAAATTATTTTGCTCCTGCATTGGACACACACATGGCTAGCATTTGTTTCACAGAGCATATAGACAAAGCGATACATACTCTGGATCAAAAGAAAAACCCTTCTAGATTCTGAAGAATTTTTTTGCACTAGGAGAGTGGCTTATACACATAAAAAGGCAAAAACTACAAGTTATGTAGTCAAGTCAAAGTTCCAAACAGTGTCCTCCATCTCTGTAGCATGATGGAACGATTGATCTAGAGACTTTCAAACACTTCCATTCTCAAGCAGTGTTACATAATCCTGTGCACATTTATTTGAAAGTAATTCTATTGCACTCAGTATAATCTCTAAGTGGGAATGGGTGAGTCTTGATAATCCATCTGCATTTTAGTGCCATATTCTTCCAACGTACATATTTTGCATGCAAATCTGCCAAATATACATTTGTTTTCCAAAGCAATATCCCTTAATATACATATTTTTTGAATGCCACTTTTGCTAATATGTGCATTTTAACACATCCTGTATATATCTATTTTGTAGACAAGTCCACCTTTTTCTCCAAGGAGCTCAAGCTGCTGTCCATTGTTCCACCCTCCTCATTTAACCCCCTCAACAGGCCTGTAGGGTAGGTTAGGTTCAATGGCAGAGACTGGCGCAACGTGAAGAAGTGAGCTTCATGGCTGAGTGGGAATTTGAACCTTGGCATAAGTGGCAGCTTGCAAGGTAGATTTTTCTGGGGGGGTGGGGCACATTGTGCACATGACATCAAGACATTGGAAGGAGCTGGGGTCAGAGCCGGAGGGCAGCCACGTGACTTTAATGGCCAGTGGCTCCTCCTCTGCTCCCTCCTTTTGTCTGCCATCTGGCAGAAAACTGCTTCAATCTTCCTTCCTCTCTGCAGCAGGAGAAGGAGTGCACCACTGGAGCCTTGCCATGTTCGACTCCGCACTTCACCTCTGTGCTTTATGGACACTTGGGGGGGGGCTCACCCCTACCCCACCCCAAAAATATTGGGGGTCCCCAAAAGACTCAGCTCCCAGGAGCTGGCATCCCTGAACCCTGGACTCCCAGGACCTAGTCCAACACTCTAACTACTGCACCACATTGTCTCTTAACCCCAGTGTGTGCAATTGCATGCACATTACTTTGCTCAAGAATTGCATTGCAAAATTCAGAGACAGGCGAATTTATAGGAATGGCTATGTTTAGGCTCATGTACAGTCATACATGTTACGTTCGCTTCATGTTACGTTCTTTCAGGTTACATTCCACGGTGACCCGGAAGTACTGGAAAGGGTTACTTCTGGATTTTGCTGCTCGCTCATGCGCAGATGCACAAAAAGATGTCATGCTCATGTGCAGAAGTGACGAATCACAACCCGTGCGTGCGCAGACGTGCCGCTGCGGGTTGTGTTCTTTTCATGTTGTGAACAGGTCTCTGGAATGGATCCTGTTTGCAACCAGAGGTACCACTGTATTGTTCCAGAAAGTATAGATTAGGTAGACCTGCCTTGAAATGCGAACTGAACCAAATTTTGCCTGCACATCTCCACTTCTAAGTCAACACGCATCAGAAAGATCCACAACTCCAGCGAAAAGCAACTGTCCAGCATCATTTGCTTGTGACTCATTTTGGTAGATGAGTCAAAGGCCATCATGGATTGGATTATAGAGACTCACTGGAGATGAGGCTACGCTTATTCTTCCAGTCATGCTTCCCAAACCTGCACGGATGTCAGCTTTAACACGACGATGTGTGTGCATGCTCACATGCACGTATGTCAGAACACGCACCCTCCCCCACACCTCTGGCCATCCCCTCCCTGAGCGCACAGCAAACACGACATCATTTTTCATGTCCAATTACAGCCGCGGCGGTGCCACCGTTAAAAGACAGTGCAGGTACTCCTGTCAGAAAGGGTTTGAGTTACAAGAAGCGATGAATTACAGCAAACCCTTTTTCAATTCTCTGCAGAAATGAAATGTCAGAGCTTGCCGCTCTAAATTTCTGAGCACCATCAGCTACAGGCCAGCAAAAGAATCAGACAAGGGACAGACACTTCACGGGATTCTGATTCTCTCTCCCCCCCCCACCTCTTAAGGCTCCCTTTCTCCCTCTCCCCCCCCCTCTCTCTCCATTCCTTCCTTCCCTTGTTCTTCTCCCTCTGGCTTTGAAATGAATTTAGAACAAGGAAAAAGAACACCTAGGAAAGGGGAATTGAAAAATCTAAGTGGCAGCAGATCTCTCTCTCTCTCTCTCTCTCTCTCTCTCTCTCTCTCTCTCTCTCTCTCTCTCTCTCTCTCTCCCCCCTGCCAATTCCTTCTTCTTTCAGGCTTAAATTTCTTCTTTCAGAAAACTTTTGGAAACAAGTCCTTTTGAAGTCCCCCATGTTATCTTCCACACCATGTTTTCTTTAATTCTTGCTAATAAATAAAAAGCATTTTTTTTTAAAAAAAAAAACAGAACCCACCCACCAGGTAATATAAAGGAAGCATTTTTTATTTTATATAATCCAACTCTAAATGTACATCTGGAAATGAGAGTAGAGGAAGCGCATAGGGTGGTATTTCCCTTTAAACACTTTTTAAAGCTCAACAGTAAGAACCAAATGAAAGCAGCAATACAGCAGGAATTGTTGTTGGCATCCGTCTGTCTCAAGAGACAAAGGAGTGTGTTTCCAGGGTTGAAGTCAAATGGCTGTGTTTTCAGCACCAAAGTGACCTCCCCGTGGTGCAAGCCTGGGCAGTGTGGATGGAGGTCTTGAGCTGCCCAGAAGACAATACCCTCCTCTTGGCCACACTGATGGGGTACAAAAGAAAGCAGAGAAAGACGTTTGACACCAGCTGGGCTTCAGGATTTGCCAGAAGCACCACCCAATGGACTAAGATTTATGTAGGGTTTACTCCTTAGCCTTTTCTCCTACTGGTGATTTCCTGCAAAGCAGCAGAAATTTAGGACCAGAGTTTTCCTTCTCCTCAAAGGGCTCCCTTCCCATGTTGACCAGCCCCATCTGCCCCTCACTTCCCTCTACAGCAGGGATCGGCAACGTGTGGCCCATGGGCCCGATGTGGCCCACAAAGACCATTTTACCAGCCCACGAGCCGCCCCTGAACAGAGCCGCCCGCTTGGCGAGTCCCCTGTGCGCTGCGCTAAACCGACGCTGCGCGGTGCAGGGACTCGCCAAGCAGCACTGGAGATTGCGTCTGCGCACGCACAGATACTGGAAACCGCACCTGCGCATGTTCAGATGCTGAAAATCGCTTCTGAGCAGGCACAATTTCAGTGTCTGGGCAGGTGCAGAAGCAATTTCCGGTGCCACGGACATGCACAGATGAGATTTCTGGAGTCGTGCAGTGCCAGTCCAGCCCACAGACGATCTCCGTGGGAGTGATCCGGCCCATGGCTGCTAAACCTTGCTGACCCCTGCTCTACAGCATATGCAGAAACCGCCTTCTGGACTGCCGGACCCACCATTAGTCTCATCCATGCAATCTGCTAGAACCTGTGCTTTCATGCAGAGGAAGTTCCCCAAGCCTCTGAGGGTCTGAGACCCGTCAACTACTCTCACCTGGTTTAGCCGGCCAATCAAAGCCATTTCCTGGAGTGTGGCTGCTGTTGCATGCTGACAGCTTCTAGGTGCCAGACCTGAAAGCTGAGTCCAAGGAGGAGACCAAAGGTGGACAGACTACCCCAGAAGGAGCATGGTGTGTCCTTCACCAGAGATGAGAATACAGTAATCATAACTGAAATAAATGCATATCCTTCGCCTGTTAATCTAGACCTGCACCTTCCTCCCTTTTTTTTCTGAACTCTTCCCTGTGTTTATCAAGGACTTGGTTCATGCTGTAGTCACTTCCTTTTTGGAATACTGCAGTGAGCTTTGTGTGGGGCTGCCCTTGAAGACAGTCCAGAGGTTGTAGCCAGTGCAGCATATGGCTGTCAGGCCTGTGAGTGGGGCAGGCCTGTTCACGACTCAACTACATTGTTGCACGAATGGGACAATGTGTGCTTGTGCAGCAGGACTTCCCTGCCTCCTCTGAGCTCCCTAAATCTGTTCTGGAGGACTGGGAGAAACCCCAGAAGAGGTTTTGGAGGTAACGTGTATGAAGGGGAAGAAGAAGAAGAGGAGGAAGAATTTGGTTTGATATCCCGCTACTTGCTGATCAGAAGGTCGGCAGTTCAAATCCCCACCACGGGGTGAGCTCCTGTTGCTTGGTCCCTGCTCCTGCCAACCTAGCAGTTCGAAAGCACGTCAAAGTGCAAGTAGATAAATAGGTACCGCTCTGGCGGGAAGGTAAACATGTGCTGCTCTGGTTCGCCAGAAGCAGCTTAGTCATGCTGGCCACATGACCTGGAAGCTGTACGCCGGCTCCCTCGGCCAGTAAAGCGAGATGATTGCCGCAACCTCAGACTGGACCTAATGGTCAGGGATCCCTTTACCTTTTAGCACTCCCCTAAGGAGTCTCAAAGTGTCTAACATTCTCCTTTCCCTTCTTCTCCCACAACAAACACTCTGTGAGGTGAGTGAGGCTGAGAGACCTCAGAGAAGTGTGACAAGCCCAAGGTCACCCAGCAGCTGCATGTGGAGGAGCGGGGAATCGAACCCGGTTCACCAGATTACTAGTCTACCGCTCTTAACCACTACACCACACTGGCCGCTCATGAAAGCGATGCATTTGCTGCCAGTCTGCTGCAGGGCCCAGTTCGAGGTGTTAGTACTAGGATACAAAGCCCTCAATGGCTTGGGAACTAAGTACCTGAATGGATAGGACCCAAGCCAATGGATTCAAATGACAAGAAATGAGATTCTGAACCAACATTTGGAAGAACTTTCTGCATGTAAAGTTGCTCCACAGTGGAACGGACTCCTTCAGAAGGTGGCAGGGCAGGCTTCCTCAACCTCAGCCCTCCAGATGTTTTTGGCCTACAACTCCCATGATCCCTTGCTAGGAGGACCAGTGGTCAGGGATGATGGGAGGGCCGAGGTTGAGGAAGTCTGTGGTAGAGTCTCTATCATTGGAGGTTTTTAAATAGATCTTGGATTACCACCTCTCAGGGATGCTTCAGCTGCAGTGCAGGGGGGTGGACTAGATGAATCTGGGGGGTCCCTTCGGGCTCTACAGTTCTATGATTCTATTACTCCGGTGGTTCAAATTTGCAAAAGCAAAGTAGGAAAAAAAATGAGCCTCCTCCTCCTCCTCTTCTCCGTCTTAGGTACCAGGTAGGGGAAACTGTGCCAATCCCTTCCAAATGGAAGCAAATAACATTGGCAAAAAAATTCAGCATTCTTTAATTGGCACCTAGCGGAGTGAAGCCCCCACAGATCCCCACCTCTGGTAAAACGCATACTAATGAGGTCTAATCCATAATAATGAGGTGGAGTTTGCTGCATCATTAGTATGCATTCACCCAGAATTCCCTAGACATTGTGCAGCTACTGAGTTAAAGGGCGGGGGGAGAGAATCAAAATGTGGACCAAAATAAGGGGGAGGGATTCCCCCCCCTGTTTTATTAATGTGCTTTCACTAGGGGCTGCTGCTCTGGAAATAGATGGTGTGTTGGGGAAGAAACCTTAAGCTGTTTTCTCCGGTGGCAGCATCCGGGTCGCAAGTTTGCCACAAGGCCTGCTGGGTTCCTCCTCTATGCCACGCCAACCTTCACTCGCAAGAATGCAGAGTCGCTGCACCCAAATAGCTGCTTTGGGTGAAGAAGGCATGAGCCAAAATTTCTCAGAGGACTCTTCCTGCCCCCAGAAAATGTTGCATTGTGTGGCTTAAAGTCCTTGAGCTAGCTGAACTGTTCAGCTGGCTCCTGTTCACATATTTTTGCGTTCATTTAAAGCAAACAAACAAACTGCAGAATTCAGAGAAGGACTCAATCGTATCGATAGCTGTGCTCCAACCTGTCCTGGACTGGAGAATTAGGTTGCAGACAGAAACACCTTATCCTTTATCTTTATGTGTGTATTTAATCTTTATGGATGTGGTGTGTGTGTTTTTTTGGGTGTGTGTGTGTATTTCTTACTTCCTTGCAAAGAAAATAGTAGGGTGGCAAACTTTGCTACACAATAGATCACACCACATGCCAGCTCCCTCTCCCCCTGTCTTGATTAAAGCCGTCATTTAGAAACAAGGAGGGGAAAAGTAGCTTATTCTCCACGTTCCATTAGGCTCATAATTTTCAATAAACAAGGAGTTGTTTCTCTGCCCGAGGTAGGTGTGTGGTGGTTATACTAATTGGGAATTAGCAGCGTTTTCTGCTCCAGAATGGAGCGGAAGGCGAGGACATATCTTTGATCTCTGCACTGCATAAATTTCAGGCAGGGGGCTCTCAAAGTCTGTTCCGGTGGGATTCTCACACTACTAAGATGGTACTTATTAAAATGGATACCCCACCTTTCTGTTTATAGGCTGGAGGCAGCTGACCAATTCAAAAGCACTGAAGAAATCACACTAAATAGAGCGCTGAGGACTATCCCCTTTTGTCTTGCTGTGGGGCCACCGAGAATATCAAGGGGACCCGGCCGGGATAATAATAATAATAATAATAATAATAATAATAATAATAATATTTATATCCTGCTCTCCCCAGCCGAAGCCGGACTCAGAGCGGCTAACAACAATAAAAGTACAATTTATATAAAATCTCACTCAATTAATTGAAATGCATTCTAAAATCAATTCATTCTAAAATCAATTCAAAATCAAATTAATGGCAACCATTGGGCTAGAGTTCTGTGAGGATTACCGAAGGAGGGGTTCAGCCTGTGCCTTGGCCAAAGGCCTGGTGGAACAGCTCCATCTTGCAGGCCCTGCAGAAAGATGTCAAGTCCCGCAGGGCCCTAGTCTCTTGTGACAGAGCGTTCCACCAGATCGGGGCCACGGCCGAAAAGGCCCTGGCTCTGGTTGAGGCCAGCCTAACCTCTCTGTGGCCCTGTGGGACAGCAAATCAAGGCACTCCTTAGCCTCTGCTTCTGCCAGGAGGTGTCAGTGTAGGAAGTTGAGGCATCACACTGAGAGAGATTTTTGGCCCATCTTGCTCAGTGTGGACTAAGAAGAGAAGAGTTGGATTTGATATCCCGCTTTATCACTACCTGAAGGCGTCTCAAAGCGGCTCACATTCTCCTTTCCCTTCCTCCCCCACAACAAACACTCTGTGAGGTGAGTGAGGCTGAGAGACTTCAAAGAAGTGTGACTGGCCCAAGGTCACCCAGCAGCTGCATGTGGAGGAGCGGGGAATTGAACCCGGTTCCCCAGATCACGAGTCCACCGCTCTTAACCACTACACCACACTGGCTCTCTACAGCAACTGACAGCAGCTCTCCACTGTTATAGACAGGAGGCGTTTCTCCAGCCCTCAGACTAGGAAGAAGCTCCTGGATCAGGCCAGTGTCCCATCTAAGCTAGCATCCTGTTCTCATAGAGGACAACCAGATACCTATGGGAATTCCACAACCAGCACCTGAGCACAAGAACCTTCTTCCCTCCTGCCATTCAGAAACATGACTGCCTCAGACAGTGGAGGTTCTGGGGATTGGACTCGCCACATTGTGCATGCAAACCATGTTCTCTGCCACTGAGTTACCTTCTTGTGCTCCATGCTATTTGTTGGAGCTTTTTTCCTGGAACAGCATCAAAGCATGGCACCTCCTCCCTACCTCCAGGCTGATTTGGTACACCTAAGCATCCAATTATAACTTGATGTGTTTGGTGTATGTCAATTCAGAGTAAGTGTCATGTGTCAACTGTATTTAACAGGATCACATATGTGTTAACTGCATTTAACATCCAACACAATCTTCCCTTGCCTGCTCCTCCAGATTTTCGGCTGTAAGTCATTGGTCCTGGGAAGTTTGGTACTGTTTTTTCTTTGCAACAGTTGAGCCCTTGTTCTTCTACTTAGATTGCAGCATGATCAGTGCAGGTGAGCACCAAACACATGCGGAGTGCAGGAAATCTCACACTAGGATGTTGTGCAAAGCTGCAAACCTTCCAGCAGTTTTGTGTTGTTGCTTTTCCTTTCTTGGGGTGTGTGTGTGTGTGTGTGGATGTTCTGTGTTGTCAGTGTTTATTCCAGCAAACTGTGCTAAAAAGTCATCAGGCTATTTTGCATGCTGATCAGCTGCTGGGGTCCTCTGAGGTGCGCATTTGCATATAAAATAACTACTTGTTTGGTAATCAAAACAAAGCTCTCTCTCTCTCTCTCTCTCTCTCTCTCTCTCTCTCTCTCTCTCTCCTTCGGCTTTGTCTGCACAATTTCAGGGCTGCCTATACTGAGATTTTGCCATAATGCTTAATGAGGTGGTAGAATTCTAGACTACGTCACTTTAGACTGGCAGCAATTCCCATGGTGGAAAGGTCTTGTCAACCAGCTCTCCCAGTCTGCAAACCCTGAGTGCGTGTTTGAGTTTAACCCAAACCCTTCTGAACACAGGAACATGGGAAGCTACCTTATACCAACTCAGGCTAAAGAACATGAGAAGAGCCTAAACAAAATAACGAAATTCCTTCCAGTAGCACCTTAGAGACCAACTAAGCTTGTTATTGGTATGAGCTTTCGTGTGCATGCACACTTCTTCAGATATCTTCAGATATGCACACTTCTTCAGGTATCTGAAGAAGTGTGCATGCACATGAGAGCTCAAACCAATAACAAACTTAGTTGGTCTCTAAGGTGCTACTGGAAGGATTTTTTTATTTTGTTTCAACTACAGCAGACCAACATGGCTACCTATCTGTAATGAGAAGAGCCTGTTGGATCAGGCTCACCTAGTCCAGCATCCTGTTCCCACAGTGGCCGACCGGATGCTTGTGGGAGATCAACAACCAGGACCCAAGCACAAGAGCAGCCCTCTTCCCTCCTGTGGTTTCCAGCTCAAGGTGCTGTACATAGTTCTCCACCTCCCCATTTCATAGAATCATAGAATCATAGGGTTGGAAGAGACCACAAGGGCCATCGAGTCCAACCCCCTGCCAAGCAGGAAACACCATCAGAGCACTCCTGACATATGGTTGTCAAGCCTCTGCTTAAAGACCTCCAAAGAAGGAGACTCCACCACACTCCTTGGCAGCAAATTCCACTGTCCAACAGCTCTTACTGTCAGGAAGTTCTTCCTAATGTTTAGGTGGAATCTTCTTTCTTGTAGTTTGGAACCATTGCTCCGTGTCCGCTTCTCTGGAGCAGCAGAAAACAACCTTTCTCCCTCCTCTATGTGACATCCTTTTATATATTGGAACATGGCTATCATATCACCCCTTAACCTCCTCTTCTCCAGGCTAAACATGCCCAGCTCCCTTAGCCGTTCCTCATAAGGCATCGTTTCCAGGCCTTTGACCATTTTGGTTGCCCTCCTCTGGACACGTTCCAGTTTGTCAGTGTCCTTCTTGAACTGTGGTGCCCAGAACTGGACACAGTACTCCAGGTGAGGTCTGACCTGAGCAGAATACAGTGGCACTATTACTTCCCTGATCTAGATGTTATACTCCTATTGATGCAGCCCAGAATTGCATTGGCTTTTTTAGCTGCCACATCACACTGTTGGCTCATGTCAAGTTTGTGGTCAACCAAGACTCCTAGATCCTTTTCACATGTACTGCTCTCAAGCCAGGTGTCACCCATCTTGTATTTGTGCCTCTCATTTTTTTTTTGCCCAAGTGCAATACTTTACATTTCTCCCTATTAAAATTCATCTTGTTTGTTTTGGCCCAGTTCTCTAATCTGTCAAGGTCGTTTTGAAGTGTGATCCTGTCCTCTGGGGTGTTAGCCACACCTCCCAGTTTGGTGTCATCTGCAAATTTGATCAGGATGCCCTTGAGTCCATCATCCAAGTCGTTGATAAAGATGTTGAATAAGACCGGGCCCAAGACAGAACCCTGTGGCACCCCACTAGTCACTCTTCTCCAGGATGAAGAGGAACCATTGATGAGCACCCTTTGGGTTCGGTCAGTCAGGTTCGGTCATTTCATCCTCACAACAACCCATTGAGGTAGGTTAGCCTACAAGAAGGTGACTGGCTCGTCAGTAGCCATAATAGTCCTCTCCTCCATACAACAGTAGGGACACAGGTGGCTATGTGGCCTGGGGCTTGCAGATCGGAATGTCGACAGTTCGAAACCCCATGATGGGGTGAGCTCCCGTTGCTCGGTCCCTGCTCCTGCCCACTTAGCAGTTCAAAGACACATCAAAGTGCAAGTAGAGAAATAGGTACCACTCCAGCGGCAAGGTAAACAGTGTTTCCATGTGCTGCTCTGATTCGCCAGAAGTGGCTTAGTCATGCTGGCCATATGACCCGGAAAAACTGTCTGCGGACAAACGCCGGCTCCCTTGGCCAGTAAAGCGAGATGAACTCCGCAACTCCAGAGTCGTTTGCAACTGGACCTAACTGTCAGGGGTCCTTTACCTTTATCTTTTACCATAAAACAGTACATTCTACAACAACAACACAACATACGTACTTTAAAACTGTGTTTGGACCATTTCATTACATCTGTCTCTCCCAAAAGCCAGAGGGTAGAGCTTTGTCTTAAAATGCTGTTGCAAACCCTGTAAGGAAAGGAAGGAATTCCATAGGCAAGGTGCCACCACTAACAAAGCCCTGCTTCTTTTCTCTGCACTGCAGAATGCCCACATCCTTTCTGGCCTGAGTGATTGTTCCCTCTGTGGTTGCTCTCTTCTTTCCTCATCACCCACATCCTTGTTTTTCCCTGCTCAGGCCTGCCATCAGCACCCAGCACCCTCAGAGATTAGCAGGGCCCCCAGCACTGATACCTGCCCTGAGTTTCCTGATCCAGATGGCTATGGGCTGCACTTTTAAATTCCCCACAATGCTCTGGAGTGATGCTACTTTGGACATGGTGGGCAATTTGAACAATAAAGCCATTAATATTTTTGTGGAGATATTCCACAGAGAAGCTGGTAAAATTTGGGCTGGACAAGGGAACTGTTGGGTAGATTTGTAGCTGGTTGACTGACCAAACCCAGAAAAGAACTCATTCATGGTTTCCCATCATCCTGGGAAAAAGTGAAAAGTAGGAAGCCTCTGGGTTCTGTTCTGGGCCTGCTGTTGTTTGACATCTCTATAAATGTCTTGGATGAAAGAATTGAGGGGATGCTCATCAGATCTGGAGATGACACCAAACTGGGAGGGGTAGCCAATGCCTCAGAAGGCAGAATCGGGATTCAATATGACCTTAACAGACTGGAGAACTGGGCCACAGTTCAGAGCTGAACCTAGTCCTATCCCTGGCATCCTGCTGGCATTAAATATATACTTGCCGAACGGCTGACTCTTTGCAGCTCAACTCTTTTTCATTCATGAAGTTTGCTTATCTTTGAATGCCAGGCTCCTGCGCCTGAGCCGCGTCTGAAACTTCAGGTCCCCCTCTGGGTTCATCCATATAGACAAGACAGGTGGGGTGGGGAGATGAATTGATCATGAGATGGATGCATTAGAATGTGATTCACATGATATATCGACAATACTCTCCTAGTGTGCAGATGGCCAGCAGCAATCATTCTCAGGGGTAGGCAGTGGAGCACTGAATGATTTGTAAAGGTCAGAGCCTTCAAGATATTTTTTTCATCTCTCACATAATCCTATTTTGGATCTTCTCATCTATTTGTGCCCGGCATCTGTGGAATGCATCTCTTCGTCCGAAGCAACGTGCGAGGCGAGCCAGTGGGGAGGGGGGAGAGGAAGAGACAAGGAAGGTTTTAAGGCAGGAGAAAAGGAAAAACTTTAGATCATGTCTGGGATGGTATTTCGGCATTCTGTTATGAGTTTATCCAAATTCCTTTTCTCCTTGGCACTGTTCCTTTATCTCATTCCTTCTCCTTTACTACAGTGGTGCCTCGCAAGACGAAAAGAATCCGTTCCATGAGTCTCTTCGTCTAGCGGTTTTTTCGTCTTGCGAAGCAAGCCCATTGATGGCTTAGCGGATTAGCGCTATTAGCGGTTTAGTGGCTTTTAGCAGCTTTTAGTGGCTTTTAGCTGCTTTTAGCGGCTTTTAGCGGCTTAGCGGATAAGCGGATAAGTGGCTTAGCGGCTTAGAAAAAGAGGGAAAAAAAGGAAAAAAACCCCGCAGGAACTCGCAAGACATTTTCGTCTTGCAAAGCAAGCCCATAGGAAATTCGTTTTGCGAAGCACCTCCAAAACGGAAAACTCTTTCGTCTAGCGAATTTTCCATCTTGCGAGGCATTCGTCTTGCGGGGCAGCACTGTATTTGGTTCCACCAATCATAAGGGTTAACCCTTGCTAAAACAAGAGGCTTGTATCCAAGGAAGGGCTATGCAAGCATCACAACCTTGGGGGGAAAAATCCCTTTGAGGGGTCCAGTACGGAGGCTAACACCTAATTCCCAATTGGTCAGACTTTATTCAGTAATGCCTTACAGAACCAGTGTCCCAAAGAATCTGTGAAAGCTTTCAATTATGACACACTCTATACAGAAAATATACATCATTTTAGCTGTTTTCTCTCTCGCCAAGCCCAGCACCACACTGTGTCTCATCCATCTATGCTCCTTGAAAACACTTACTCAATCAAAGTTTTTTGCTGTATGCACAGAGCCCTCCTTGCACCTTATATGGAGCTATTCTTCACAGTCAGTGTTGTTGTTGTTGTTTAGTCATTTAGTCAAGTCCGACTCTTCGTGACCCCATGGACCAGAGCACTCCAGGCCCTCCTGTCTTCCACTGCCTCCCGCAGTTTGGTCAAACTCATGTTGGTAGCTTCGAGAACACTGTCCAACCATCTTGTCCTCTGCCGTCCCCTTCTCCTTGTGCCCTCAATCTTTCCCAGCATCAGGGTCTTTTCCAGGAAGTCTTCTCTTCTCATGAGGTGGCCAAAGTATTGGAGCCTCAGCTTCAGGATCTGTCCTTCCAGTGAGCACTCAGGGCTGATATCCTTCAGAATGGAGAGGTTTGATCTTCTTGCAGTCCATGGGACTCTCAAGAGTCTCCTCCAGCACCAGAATTCAAAAGCATCAATTCTTCGGTGATCAGCCTTCTTTATGGTCCAGCTCTTACTTCCATACATCACTACAGGGAAAACCATAGCTTTAACTATATGGACTTTTGTCGGCAAGGTGATGTCTCTGCTTTTTAAGATTGCTGTCTAGGTTTGTCATTGCTTTTCTCCCAAGGAGCAGGCGTCTTTTACTTTTGTTTCTGCTGTCACCATCTGCAGTGATCGTGGAACCCAAGAAGGTAAAATCTCTCACTGCCTCCATTTCTTCCCCTTCTATTTGCCAGGAGGTGATGGGACCAGTGGTCATGATCTTAGTTTTTTTGATGTTGAGCTTCAAACCATATTTTGCACTCTCCTCTTTCACCCTCATTAAAAGGATCTTTAATTCTTCCTCACTTTCTGCCATCAAGGTTGTGTCATCTGCATATCTGAGGTTGTTGATATTTCTTCCAGCAATCTTAATTCTGGCTTGGGATTCACCCAGTCCAGCCTTTCACATGAAACTGGTTCTTACCAATTCTGTGGTCAGGGCGCACTCTTCCATAGAGACACTGGCTTCTCTAATAATCGGTTTTACAGAATTTCTACCTCACCAACAAGGATTTATGCTTGCAGAACAGAACTTCTACCTGCTCCTCCACTTGCTCCCCTAAATCTGTTTTAAGTCCCACCCAACTCTCTAGAGAAGATATGTGCAGGGAGCAGGGTCTGCAGGCAGGAGAAGGAAGAGGGGGGGAGTTCCATTGCATGAGCAAACATTCTTGCACTGATGGAATGGCTACTTAGTGTTGCACTGGATGCATGCCCAAATGGTCCACATGTTTTATTTACATCCAAGGAGTTTCTCTAGAGCAGGGACGCAGAACTGCTGGCCTGCAGCCCTCAGGGCTCCCTGGTTGGCCCATTTTGACCAAGTTGTACCCATGAAATTGGTGTGCAGCAGGTAAAGACATGGCTCATGGGTTATCAGGCACCATCAGCCAGCTCCCCATGCATGGTCTAATTTAGGGGTAGGCAACTTAAGGCCTGTGGGCTGGATGCGGCCCAGTTGCCTTCTCAATCCGGCCCATGGACAGTCCAGGAATCAGCATGTTTTTACATGAGTACAATGTGTCCTTTTATTTAAAATGCATCTCTGGGTTATTTGTGGGGCATAGGAATTCGTTCATTCCTCCCCCCCCCCAAATATATATATATATATATATATATATATATATATATATATATATATATATATTCCGGCCCACCACATGGTCTGAGGGATGGTGGACCAGCCCATGGCTGAAAAAGGTTGCTGACCCCTGGTCTAATTCCTCACTCCTGCTCTATAAGGTTGCCACAAACAGCAATTATCTCCTATTCATGTTGTAAAGAGTTGACTGCACATAAGTTGTCCCAGCACCAGTGGTGGGCACATGGTGGAGCAGCACTGTGACAGAGGGTGTGCCACTGGCCAGAGCTTCTTCCTACTGCTATCTCCTTCAATGTGATCACCCATCTTCCACCCCCACTATAGAAAGGGAGGCTGTGAGTGACCATGTGGCAAGGAGGGAGAGCGGCAACCATGGTTGCTCAACCTTCTGCCCAGTCTCATGAGAGAAGTGCTTGTTGCTGGCATCCATCTGTCTTGGGAGACAACGGTGTATGCCTCAGGGGTGAAGTCAAATCACTGGAGAACCACAGTACCTGCTGCCTATAGCCATCCCTGGCCAACAATTAGGCTGCAGCTCTTTGAGCCAGCTGAGGTTTCTAAGCACTTTACAAAGGTATCTGGCAGTCCACAGTCTCCATACCCATTCTTGGGAAATGAATTAGGAACCACCCATCTGAAGGGTTCTTCGCTTAAACAAATCCTGCTTTCACATCCTCATGAACGCTGAGCTGATTTCCTTCCTTCCTTCCTTCCTTCCTTCCTTCCTTCCTTCCTTCTGATGTACCAATGCATTAAACAAGACATTCCATTAATTTCTTCATCATCATAACTTAAGCCCGGGACATACCCTTTAAATATTCATTCAGCTATGAAAACTGGGCATTAAAATTTTAATAATGTCAAACTCATTTGAACCGAGCTCCTGGGGGACTATTACAATACAATTAGAATAAATATGATGATTGATTTGGTGGAAAGGTTCACCTGTCCATGTCGGCTAATGGTCAGACTCCCCCGGCAGACCTGCCAAGTGTCGCGTTATTTACTTTCCTCTTCTGAGCTTGCCTGGGCTTCCTTGATCACTCTCCAGCTCCAACTACCCACCGGCTCGCGTGCCATTTTCTCGGCCGCCAATGCCCTCCAGCGATGCCAGGGTAGGCAAAGCATCTCAATCGGAACTGGAAGTGACAACTCCCTGGCACATTATTCCCCCCCCCCCCTTTTGTGGCATTTAATTAAGCAGGGTGTGCTGATTAAAGACACTAAAAGTTCAGCCATAAACTTTCCGGCAGCATCAGACATTAACCTTTTTACAGCCTGTTTCTGAACTGGGGAGTCTCGATCATTCTATCAACATACTCCAGAAATAACTCTGCCGCTGACAGTGGGTGACTTTGAACCAGGGGAAGATCGGGACAGGCGTGAGAAAGGGGGGCAACGCAGCTCCTTTTATGGCCTTCTCCGTGGTTTTGGAAGCTGCCGCTCAGACAAAATGCAACAGCTTGCTTCTGAGTCATCGGCAACATCGGACCTCTAATTGTTTCATCCCATACACGTCCATTCAACCTTTTCAGATGGTAGACTTTTTGCAAGTGCCTATTCTGCACTTAAGGGACGCGGGTGGCACCGTGGGTTAAACCACAGAGCCTAGGACTTGCCGATCAGAAGGTCGGTGGTTCGAATCCCCGCGACGGGGTGAGCTCCCGTTGCTCGGTCCCTGTTCCTGCCAACCTAGCAGTTTGAAAGCACATCAAAGTGCAAGTAGATAAATAGGTACCACTCTGGTGGGAAGGTAAACGGCATTTCCGTGCGCTGCTCTGGTTTGCCAGAAGTGGCTTAGTCCTCCTGGCCACATGACCCAGAAGCTGTACACCGGCTCCCTTGGCCAATAAAGCGAGATGAGCGCCGCAACCCCAGAGTCGGTCACAACTGGACCTAATGGTCAGGGGTCTCTTTAGCTTTACCTATTCTGCACTTGCAAGGAGTGGATCCATCAGTGTGGCAGCACCTGAACTTTGGAACTCCCTGCCCATTGACATGACTCTTTGCTGTACAAGTTTTCAGTACCTGCTAAAAAAAAAAATGTTGTTGTTGTTTGTTTTTTGGTGTAAGCAAGCCTACCCAAATGTGTACCTTTGACATGCATTTTAATGTGAAATTGTATTTTATTGCGTACATTTTTAAAACTCCCGATTGGATTTTGAAAATGTTTAGGCTAGCTTGTTTTCCACATCTGATTTTTATCAGTAACTTTAATGTGTGGTGTATATTTCATGTAAACCGCTTAGAGGTTCTGATGATTAAATGGCATATAAATCCCGTTGCATAATTTTTATGTATTAAAAAATCCTGGGCCCAGTTCAAACTTTAAGTGTTTATTGCAGAACTTGAAATCCCTAGTTTGCAACTTGTTTTACCAGAAGGCCTCTTTTAAGTAAGGTTGGACACTTCGGTGTGTTCCAGACATGATACGGTTTTGTTGGATACCACCCTATAATTATAATTGTGTTATCATTTAGGGCATTTAATATATAAATACCCCCTTTTAAGGAAGTGGTGTCAACAGAATGTATTGTTAAATCAGATATGCATTATATTTGGAAATGCACGGTGATGATTTTTTAAAAATGTAATAAATGCATGTTGTTGTTGCTTTTAAAAAATTAAAATCTCTAGCAGGTTTAAGGTCTTTCCACCTGTCATGACAATTGTCTAAATAAAAAGGAAAGAAAAAAAAATATTTCAGAGTTTTCTCCCCATCCTACTCCATTACCCATCCCTTGACTAGACTACTTTCCTTTTTAAATAAAATAAAATAAAATATAAATTATTCCTTGCCATAGTCTGGATGAGGCTTTATTCACCAAGGCAACAAATAAAAGGAACACGACAGCAGCATCTACACTGTGTTGCTAATGGTTACACTAATTTGATAGAGACAGATAAGTGTATGGCTTGGTTCTGGAACACTGCATTTCATGCTTTCAACTCCCACCCCCACCGTTGCATCTTCCCTTTCTGTTCATTTTAAGTAATATACCATTAATAATAATACTTGGCCTTTATAACCTGACTTTTTTTCAAGTATTTACTCATTAATTCCCGCATGTCCTAGGCTGAGATACATTTATCACCATTTTGACAAACTGGGCGCCGGGAATTAAGGTGGACTGGAGAGAATCCTACAGCTGGTACTTCAAACGCAGTATATTATTCCTCACCCCCCCCAGGAGCATGATGGGGGCACAGGAGACTCGCAACTCAAGTCAGATTAAGTCATGGCACTGCTTCTGTTAACTGGTGCTTCACTGTGCATGTAGCCGCCATGTTGGTTGAAAGTAAAAGGAAGAGGATTCACCTGGGGCAAGTCAGGTACATGAGCAGGTGCCTCAAAACACAGGGGTCAGCGAGGGCTGATCTAGTGGAGTGAAGGGTCACTTTCCCCCAAAAAATTCAGCCTGCCCCCAGCCAGCCGCCACCTCCCTGTCTTCTGCCTTACAACCAGCCGAGAGGATGGCACTGGCTGCCAGCTGCCATTGTCTCAGTTTTGCCCCTGCAGAATTCAGCAGGGAGGAGGACGGGGATAGAACTAGCCTCAGTCTCTGCTTACCTTCACCCAAAGGAAAATGAACCTATGTTCCTGGAACCCCTGGATTCAGTCACTGCTCAGAGATTGGGGTGGCATGCAACAAGTCTCAGAGTAGGTCCCTTGAAATCGATTGACTTATAAGTCATTTGTTTTTAATGGTTCAACCCTGACTATGACTAATTTTGGACCTCACCCTTGCTCCATAAATCGGGATGAAGGAAACTATGAAATGATGCATTACTAGTGAGATATATTAATCTCTGTTTGAGTTTAGAAAAACTGTTTTTCTGAGGCCATTATGGGACGAATCTTCTGCATGAGAATCTAGAGAGAGTGCCAGGCACATTGAGTAGATGGTCCATTGGGAACCTTATATCTTCCAATCATCTGTTTTGAGGCCTACAGCAACTACCAAAACAGCAGTTACCACTGGAAGTCATGATTCTGGTCCAGGGTCCATGGCAGAAAAGGGGAACATGTGGTCCTCCAGATGTAGATGAACGTCAACTCCCATCAACCCCAAACCAGTGTGGCAAATGTTCAGGAATTAAGGGAGGTCCAGCAAAGTCTCAAGAGCCACAGGTTCCCCACCCCTGGATCACAGAAAAATGTCACAAATTGTAAGGTAAAGGTACCCTGACAATTAGGTTCAGTCGTGGCCGACTCTGGGGTTGCGGTGCTCATCTCGCTTTATTGGCCAAGGGAGCCGGCGTACAGCTTCCAGGTCATGTGGCCAGCATGACTAAGCCGCTTCTGGCGAACCAGAGCAGTGCACGGAAACGCCGTTTACCTTCCTGCCTGAGTGGTACCTATTTATCTACTTGCACCTTGACGTGCTTTTGAACTGCTAGGTTGGCAGGAGCAGGGACCGAGCAACGGGAGCTCACCCCGTCACGGGGATTTGAACCGCCAACCTTCTGATCAGCAAGTCTTAGGCTCTGTGGTTTAACCCACAGCACCACCAGCGTCCCTTTTGTCACAAATTGTAGGGCTGTGGTATATGAGCACTGGCAGTATTGTATTTTATTGCAAAGTTGTGAGCCTGGCGCATCTTGAGTATAAAAAAGCCCTGCTGGATGAGACCAAAGGCCCCTCTAGGGCTGCATCCTGCTCTCACAGTGGCCGAACGGAAAGCCCACAAGCAGGAAATGAGTGCAACAGCGCTGTGCTCACTTGTGCTGCCCAGGAACTGGCATTCAGAGGCCTCTGATACTGGAAGGAAGCATAGAATTGCAGAGTTGGAAGGGACCCCAAAGGTCATCTATTCTAACCCCCTGCAGTGCAGGAATCACTGCTAAAGAATCCCTACCGCAGCTAAAGAATTCCTGATGAAGTACACAACCAACACGACTAAGGTAAAGGTATTATTATTATTATTATTATTATTATTATTATTTATATACCCCGCCCATCTGACTGGGTTTCCCCAGCCACTCTGGGTGGCTTCCAACAGAATATTAAAATACATTAGTCTATCAGACATTAAAAGCTTCCCTAAACAGGGCTGCCTTCAAATGTCTTCTAAAAGTCTGATAGTTGTTTTCCTCTTTAACATCTCCTGGGAGGACGTTCCACAGGGCGGGTGCCACTACCGAGAAGGCCCTCTGCCTGGTTCCCTGTAACTTGGCTTCTTGCAATGAGGGAACCACCAGAAGGCCCTTGGCGCTGGACCTCAGTGTCCGGGCAGAGCGATGGGGGTGGAGATGCTCCTTCAGGTATACTGGGCCAAGTCTGTTTAGGGCTTTAAAGGTCAGCAGCAACACTTTGAAATGTGCTCGGAAACGTAAGGGACATAACGTAAAGGACCCCTGGATGGTTAAGTCCAGTCAAAGGCATCTGTGGGGTTACGGTACTTATCTCAGTTTCAGGCCGAGGTAGCCGGTGTTTGTCCACAGACAGTTTTCCAGGTCATGTGGCCAGCAGAATTAAATTGCTACTGGGGCACGGAAAACTGTGACGAGTGCCAGAGCACATGGAAACGACGTTTATCTTCCCGTCACAGTGGTACCTATTTATCTACTTGCACTGATGAGCTTTTGAACTGCTAGGTTGGCAGAAGCTGGGATAGAGCAACGGGAGCTCAACCCGTCGCATGGATTCAAACCACCAACCTTCCAATCAGCAAGCCCAAGAGGCTCAGTGGTTTAGACCACAGCGCCACCTGTGTCCCACCAACACAACTAGTAGCTATTCATAGGCTTATCCTCAAAAAAACTTGTCTCATTCTCTTCTAAATCCATGCAGGTTGGATGTCTGTCATTGCCTCTGTTGGCATGAGATCCCACACTTTAACAAGGCGCTGTGTGACGAAGAAGAACTTCCATTTGTACTTTCCTTTTCATCCTGGCTGCACCAGACTGTGGAATGACTTTCCTTAATTGAGTTCATGGCTTCATTGGTTGGTAATAGAACAAACAAGGCTGTTTAAACAAGGAAGGCTATGATTAAACAGGGTGTGTTCAATGGGGGGTTGAATTTATGAGGCACTTCATAAATCCACGATGTCAAGATGCAGATGACAGCAGACACTTGGGTGCAGGGAAAGGAAATGGAGCTGTGGGCTGGCTGGTCCATTGCCTGGTCAAGTCCCACAGTCCAGATGTGGTGGTGACATTGATCCACTTTGGCCCCTCAAATAGGCCTGCACCACATCTGGATATGACTATGGGAACAATAGAGGTGGGACATAAAATTTAAGAAGAGCCTACCACATTTGGCCAATGGCCCATTTCATTGGGCATCCTGTTCCCACAGTGGCTGATCACATACCTGTGGAAAACCCACAAGGATTCAAGCACAATAGCAACTCTCCCCACCTGTGGTTTCCAGCAACTGGTACCCAGAATCATCACTGCCTCCTACCACAGAAACAGGAAAGATGCAGGTGGCACTGTGGGTTAAACCACAGAGCCTAGGACTTGCCGATCAGAAGGTCAGCGGTTCGAATCCCTGTGACGGGGTGAGCTCCCGTTGCTCGGTCCCTGCTCCTGCCCACCTAGCAGTTCAAAAGCATGTCAAAGTGCAAGTAGATAAATAGGTACCACTCCGGCGGGAGAGTAAATGGCATTTCCGTGCGCTGCTCTAGCTCGCCAGAAGCAGCTTAGTCATGCTGGCCACATGACCCGGAAGCTGTACAGAAGCTCAGCCGGAAGCTCGGCCAATAAAGTCAGATGAGCGCCGCAACCCCAGAGTTGGTCATGACTGGACCTAATGGTCAGGGGTCCCTTTACCTTTACCACAGAAGGAGAGCATAGCCATTGTGACTAGTAGCCATTGATAGCTGTCTTCTCCTTGAATTTTTCAATTGCCTATGAGTTCCTGAACTTTCACAGAGTCCTTCTACCTGCAACGATGTGCTTATTCATTTCAGCTGAAGAGGCTGTCATTACATGTGGGCCCTTCTATGCATGGTTCATCTCCCTCCCTTGAAATGAACTCTGGCTTTCACTGTTTGCACAGGAAAAGATACCTGCATTGTCCATGTTCCATCCGACAGGTATTGTGCCAATGTGCAGAACAGAATATGGGGGAATCTGCCCTACAGATGCACTCTCAGATCCATTATGGACCGCTCAGAGAAAATGGAGTCAGGAAGAGATGGTTGGTTTTTGAACGAGAATAATGGGAATGGCCTCGTGTAATTGCGTATTCCGCACAGGAAAGTACAGAGGTATAAAGTTAATCACTAGTCAGGCCACCCCTATTTCTAGAAAAAGAACTTTAATACCATCTTTATCCAATGAAGTACCATTGTTATACCTGCATATTATGAAGGGTTTATTAAACCAGTGATAATCTATTCAAGATAAAGTGATCTGTATGGCCAACTGAGCACAGATCAGACAGAATGATGGGAGGTTATTGTTAAAATATGCAAATTCACATCCTATTGAAATGCAAACCCTCCAGATAAGATTTTTTTAAAAAATAAATCCAGTCTTTTTTCACGGCATGAAGGTAACCTAATGTTTATTGACTTCAAGACCATATAATGGAACGTAATATCTATTAGTCAGGTCCTTGGCTTCCTTTTGATTACAAGGGGTACATGTTCAGGCACCTACAAGGAGTGAAAAAAGAATTAAAAAAATACATAAAATATGGTCAGGCGTTGAATTTCTACAAAAAGAATTAGCATTTTCATGCAAAGATCCACAGCTGTAATTCTTAAGTGATAAAATGGGAAATTTAGCTAGCCACCTGAAAGGTCTCTTTCACCCCATAATACATTTGGATCATAAATCTGCATTTGTTCTGGCTGAACCTGTTTCCAAGTCACCCTGGTTGAGATCACGGCACCAGGTCAACCAAGTCAGAAGTAACAGCTCCAATAACCCATGAGAAGCTGGTCCATCAGAGAAGGAGCAAACATCCTTCACAAATGCACATATAATTGCTTGGTTCCTTCTCTGCATTGCACACACGGCAGCTGAGAATCGGCCTAGGCCTAACAATGGCAGAGAATATAAGGAAGTGAGAAGGCTCTTGCTGGACCTAGTTGAGCACACTGTACCCATAGTTGGAGGCGGTAATGCTTCTGGAAACCACAGGAAGAGAGAGGGCTCTTCTGTTCTTGTGCTCAGGTTCTGTTTGCTGGTTTCCCACAGGCATTTGGGTGCCCCCTGTGAGAACAGTACGTTTCTGAGCACAATTCAAAGTGTTGGTGCTGACCTTTAAATCCCTAAACGGCCTCGGTCCAGTATACTTGAAGGAGCATCTTCACCCCCATTGTTCTGCCCAGACACTGAGGTCTAGCGCCGAGGGCCTTCTGCCGGTGTCCTCCCTGCGAGGGCCTTCTCAGTAGTGGCACCCGCCCTGTGGAACACCCTCCCACCAGATGTCAAAGAAATAAACAACTACCAGACTTTTAGTAGACATCTGAAGGCAGCCCTGTTTAGGGAAGCTTTCAATGTTTAATAGGTTATTGAATTTTAATATTCTGTTGGAAGCTGCCCAGAGTGGCTGGGGAAACCCAGCCAGATGGGCGGGGTATAAATAATAATAATAATAATAATAATAATAATAATAATAATAATAATAATAATAAATGCCATGGTGCACCTGCAGCAGCACAACCGGACTGCTTCATCTGCCCCAGCTGCAACAAAACATGTCTCTCCTGTATCGGACTCTACAGCCACAGCAGGAGCTGTTACTCTCCAACGGTTGGACTTTATCCCTGAAGGTGCGCTTCATCATTATCTTCCAAGACAGTTGGATGCCAAGAACAATTGACATCCACCCTGTGATCCTTGTATGAAGGGTGGTATATGAATTTAATCAACAATCATATTATAATACTGAATCAGACCATTGGTTCATCTAGTTCAGTGTTGTCCACATTGACTTGCAGAGCCTTTCCAGAATTTCCAGCAAGTGTCTTTTCCAAACCCACCTGGAGTTGCCGGTGATCGAATTTGGGACCTTCTGCTTCGCTAGGTAGGTACTATGGCTCTTCCCCCATGGTGATCTAAGGTATTGTCATGGCTTGACAAACTTTGGTCTGCAACGTGCACAAACTCATTCGCATACCCACACTTAAACCAGCAGGAAGGACAATAGCTGTGCTTGTCCAATGGTGGGAGGTGATTAACAACATCACACTTGTTTTCTAGATGCACCAAACGCTTATTACAACTGGAGGCTGGTAATGTTTCCTTCAGAGCTGTTCCAGTTTATTGCCTTTTTCCTGATAGGGATACTGGCCCTGTATTCCCTGCAGACTACATGTTCTGATTCAGAGAGAGCCTGTGTTATATAACTACTGCCCTGAAATGCTGCTGCTGCTGCTGTTGTTTTTTAAAAAGAAGAAAGAAAGCAGAAAGCACTAACAACTCAATAACGGAGAAACATGGCAAAGTTCTGACATGAACGTTACTAAGAGCCCCTTCATACGATGCAATTTTTATCTATGTCCTGACTACAGGAGGATACAAACCGTCACAGTGAAAGGCAGATGCTTAAACTGGGAATAATAATAATAATAATAATAATAATAATAATAATAATAATAATTTATTATTTATACCCCGCCCATCTGGCTGGGCCTCCCCAGCCACTCTGGGCGGCTTCCATAGAAACCAAAAATACAGTAAAATCACACGTTAAAAACTTCCCTGAACAGGGCTGCCTTAAGATGTTTTCTGAATGTCAGGTAGTTGTTTATCGCTTTGACATCTGCTGGAAGGGCGTTCCACAGGGCAGGCGCAACTACCGAGAAGGCCTTCTGCCTGGTTCCCTGTAGCTTTGCTTCTCGCAATGAGGGAACCGCCAGAAGGCCCTCGGCGCTGGACCTCAGCGTCCGGGCAGAATGATGGGGGTGGAGATGCTCCTTCAGGTATACTGGGCCAAGGCCGTTTAGGCCTTTAAAGGTCAGCACCAACACTTTGAATTGTGCTCAGAAACGTACTGGGAGCCAATGTAGGTCTTTCAAGACCGGTGTTATATGGTCTCGGCGGCTGCCCCCAGTCACCAGTCTAGCTGCCGCATTCTGGATTAGTTGTAGTTGAATGGCATGGTTGAATCGGTCAATTTCACTTGCTCTCAGTTCCTTATTTTTCCAGCCTTAAGATTGGCTTGTCATATTTCCTCCTGAGTTTCTGTTCTTTTTAAGTCTTCATGAAAAACTATTGGTTTTTAGTGTGCATTTTCTCCAATAAACCAACTTTCCCCCCCAGTAAACCAAATTTTTGCCGAAATTTTGCCCAATACACCCCTTTTTTGCTTGCCATTCTCACCAACATATGGAAGTTTATGCCCATATCCTCCATACTGCATAAAAGTTTTGGTTGGAGAACAGCAATGCAAAGTTAACAAAGTAGAACAGACTGGAACTATTACTTCCCTTGATCTATACTGCACTATACTTCTGTTGGTGCAATATAGAATTTTGGTTCATATTTTGTTTCTGGAAATGCAGATTCAGGAGTTTTGAGCAAGCAAGAATGCAAAACCAATCCAAATTTCTTCCCCTTCCCAGCAGGGATCGTGGGGGGGGGGGGGGGAGAGAGCAATTCAGTTTGCATTCTAAACATGACTTTAAAGCTGATTTGCACTTTCCAAAGCAACACACAGACTAAAACTTAGCCATCCCTTGAAATCTGCACTCTTTTGAATTTTGCAATGTGTACAAAAATGCACATGCTGAGGTATAGTGTGCATAATAATGCATATATTAGCAAAATAATTTTTTAACTCCCACTACATTAGGAAAATCACTTTGCAACTTTTTAACTGATTCCTTATAGACATAGACTTTTAGAGCACAAGTATAATGATATTTGGAATGCATTTATACATAATATTGTAGGTTATAGCTATATCGATATATGGAAAATTATAATATACATTAGAGCAGTATATATGAAATTGTAATTGTTAACTTTCTTAATGATAGCATATACCTTCAATTTTTAATTTTTTATTGTGTTCAATTAAACTTTTATATTTTAAAAATGTGCATATTGGGCAATATTGCAAACCAAAATGTGTTCATTAGAAGAAATTTGCACTAAAATTCTGTCAAATTTTCATGAGGACCTTTTTTAAAAAAACAAACTAATGTAGAAATGTGGAGAACCAATCTGGACAAAACTGAAAAATCAAGGGAAGCAAAAATTGACAGATTTCCCCACGCTTACATGCCGGTGGAGCTTGACAAGCACATATTCAGGGGTTCAAAATATCACCCAAAGATAGGGTCAAGCTTTAGGAGCCCCTCCAAGTTCTTCTCTGGCTCAGATAAATAACATCTAAACAGGAGCAGAATCGTCAGATTCCCCTCCCACCCTTGCTGGAACACAGAGAGAAAACGAGGTGATGCATAATGGCCGGAGACAAGCAGGGAAGAGAGAAATTCTAATAAAAAGATAACCAGCCCAGTTATGGCATCATTAGTGGGTTTTGACCCCATTGCCTCCAGCCCCAGGAACGAAGGCCTCGGCTAATGGAGTGAGCCAGGGAGAACGAGGAGAAAGGCTTCTCTGACTGATTGGAAAACCTTTTGAAAATGATTGTGGTTCATTTGCAGGATGGAGAGAGGGAAATCGTGGAGTTACTTGGGATGCCTTGGCAAGCGTAGTGAAATCACCCTTTATTTTTGCAAACTCTCCATACCTAGTTGTGTCCTGGAACCTCGACTTGCTGGGCCTGGCTTCCTGCTTTGTGTGCTACTAAAGCATGGAGCTCATTTTTATTTTATTGCATTTATATTTTATATTTATATTTCTCCAATGCGGCATGCATGGTAGTTCGCCCTCTCCTCATTCAACCCCCCCACAGCAACACTGTGAGGTAGCTTAGGCTGAGGCACCATCAGTGGCATAACCCAGTGAGCTTCATGGCCATGTAGGGACCTAGTCCGACTCTCTAACCACTGACAAGCTGGTAAAAGTCTGAGCTGGGAATGCCACCTACCAGCCAGCGCAGACAGTACTGAGGTAGATGATCCAGTGGCTCCCTAAGTGAGTGAGAAGGAATGATTCCCTCCCTTCAGCTGGACAAAAGAACACCCACTTTAGCTAAGGTGGATTCCCAACTATTGGCATGGCTGCTCATTTTTTAGACTTCATTATTTTTGTTTGAAAGGCATGCTCTGATGCCTGATGACACCACTGGAACCCCCTCCAGTACGTTTCCGAGCACAATTCAAAGTGTTGGTGCTGACCTTTAAAGCCCTAAACAGCCTTGGTCCTATATACCGAAGGAGCGTCTCCACCCCCATCATCCAGCCAAGACACTGAGGTCCACCTGCAAGGGCCTTCTGGCCGTTCCCTCGCTGCGAGAAGTGAGGTTACAGGGAACCAGGCAGAGGGCCTTCTCGGTAGAGGTGCCCACCCTGTGGAACGCCCTCCCATCAGATGTCAAGGCAATAAACAACTATTTTACTTTTAAAAGACAACTGAAGGCGGCCCTATTTAGGGAAGTTTTTGATGTCTGATGCTGTATTGTTTTGAATATTCGGTTGGAAGCCACCCAGAGTGGCTGGGGAAACCCAGCCAGATGGGCAGGGTATATAGAATAAATTATTATTATTATTATTATTATTATTATTATTATTATTATTATTATTATTATTATTCCCAGTGGCATTGGGGGCCCATGACATCACCAGGAGGTCTTCTCCTAAGTCTCAGGTTTGGGCCCTGGGTCTGGAGTGCTTCTGCCCTGGTAACCCTAGTCACTCTGTGTGTGTGTGTGTGTGTGTGAGAGAGAGAGAGAGAGAGAGAGAGAGAGAGAGAGAGAGAGGTGGACTGCTATATCCTTCCATGCACAATCCTGATCAGAACATCCCTCTGGCTAAACTAACACCTTCCAAACTGGTGTGGCGGCCACACAAAGCAAAACAAAAACACTGCCCTGGGGTTTGGCCCTGTGACACCTTGGCATCAGCGTCCTCTGCACGAGATCTCAGAGTCCTGCTACCTCAACATCAGCTCTGACCTTACTGCCCATCGCCTGGAGTCTGCAGCACGGATGGTTGGGAGAGGCAAACCATCTTCAGGATATAAGGGAAGCGTTAAAGAGATGGTTTTCGTAAGGGATGGGCCGGGGCCAAGAGAAAAGCACTCGGACGTGTTTTAAAGCTCTGATCTGTGCCTAGAAATGTAGAACAAAATGAAGTCTTTTCTTGGTGAGGCTGGCTGATGTGGCACAGGTCTGAAAAGAGATGTGAGTCTTCCTTCCTTCCTTCCTTCCCTCCCTCCCTCTCGCTCCTCATTCACAGATGCCCCTTTTCACACGTCAATTAAAAATAGTTATAGCTGCAAAGAGAAGAAAAGGAAGGGAGAGGGAAGCTAAAAGGGGAAGATTGCAGCAGGCCTAATTAATCGAATTACCCTCTGCTGAAAGCTTTCCTGATGAGCTTTCCTGTTGTCCCTGGATGAAAACATACACTACACAGACAAGGAACACCAGCAATCTGTTGCTTAGCAGCCAACAATGTCTTTTGTGTGTGTGTTAGCGTGAGAGGAGACTAGCAGGAGAGGGGGAAGAGGAAGCACCTTAGCAGGGTAAACAAACTTCTCTCTGAAACCCTCTCTGAAAATATTTCAGCCCAGTTAATGCCTGGTTGGGGAGGTGTTGCTAAGCTGGCTTTCCCAACACCATCCTGTCACGTAAGTTTATAAAATCTGCATGGAATGGAGAAAGTGGATAAAAGTTTTATTCCTCCTCTCATCACATTCAATAAAGCTGAATTTTGGAAGATTCAGGGTAGATAAAGGAAAGTATTTTTTCCCCCACCCAGTGCATAGTTAAACTATGGAATACAGGAGGCAGTGATGGTCACCAATTTGGATGACTTGAAAAGAGAATTGGACAAATTCATGGAAGATGGCTACTGATGACTAGTCATGAAGGCTATAAAAAAGGTAAAGGACTCCTGACAGTTAAGTCCAGTAGCGAACAACTCTGGGGTTGCGGCGCTCATCTCGCTTTACTGGCTGAGGGAGCCGATGTTTGTCCACAGACAGTTTTTCCGGGTCATGTGGCCAGCATGACTAAGCCACTTCTGGCGAAACCAGAGCAGCGCATGGAAACGCAATTTACCTTCCCACCAGAGTGGTACCTATTTATCTACTTGCACTTTGACGTGCTTTCAAACTGCTAGGTTGGCAGGAGCTGGGACGGAGCAACGGGAGCTCATCTCATCGCGGGGATTCAAACTGCCAACCTTCTGATCAGAAAGCCCTAGGCTCAGTGGTTTAGACCACAGCACCAACCACGTCCCATAAAAAAGGTAAAGGACCCCGACAGTTAACTCCAGTTGTGAACAACTCTGGGGTTGTGGCACTCATCTCGCTTTACTGGCTGAAGGAGCCGACGTTTGTCCACATACAGTTTTTCTTTTATACTTTGCCACCATATTCGGAGGAGCAATGGTGCTTCTGTACACCAGTAGTTTGAAGCCATGCATGGATGAGAATGGGACGCAGGTTGCGCTGTGGGTTAAACCACAGAGCCTAGGACTTGCTGATCAGAAGGTAGGCGGTTCGAATCCCCGCGACGGGGTGAGCTCCTGTTGCTCGGTCCCTGCTCCTGCCAACCTAGCAGTTCAAAAGCACATCAAAGTGCAAGTAGATAAATAGGCACCGCTCCAGCGGGAAGGTAAACGGCATTTCCATGTGCTGTTCTGGTTTGCCAGAAGTGGCTTAGTCATGCTGGCCACATGACCCAGAAGCTGTACACCGGCTCCCTCGGCCAATAAAGCGAGATGAGAGCCACAACCCCAGAGTCGGTCACGACTGGACCTAATGTTCAGGGGTCCTTTACCTTTACCTTATGAATGGGAATGAGCTCTTGTGCTCGGGTTCTGCTTGCGAGTACCCAACAGAATGATGGACTAGATGGACCATTGGCCCGACCCATGAATTTGTCTATTCCCCTTTTGAAGCCATCCAGGTTTCATGGTCATCACACGATGGTGCAAAATATGAAATCCTGCATTTCCATCACTCCTTGAACGTCCTGCCAGCTCGTGAAAGGTTGTGGTGGCAGCAGTGGGATCCTCCTGCAGGAGTTGGTGCTGTGATGACTGGGGCACAGCATGGAGGCAGTGTGGTCAAGGGAGCTCTGGGATGGCAGGGACCCTGCAGGATTGCAGTTCCCACCACCCCAGATATTGGACCATGCTGGCTAGGGTTGATGAGAGGCGTAGTCCAACAACATCTGGAATGCCAGAGAGATTTCTCATCTCTGCTGAAACAAAGAGCTTTCAACCTGGTGCTGGCAAGCAGCCGTTTATTTTATGAAGAACACCAGCTGCATTCATGGGTGCTGTTTTTATTTTATGAGAGTAAGACACAGGAAGGTCTTCTGCCCCCCAGGAAGACCCGTAGTTGAAATATATTCCTCATAAAAATAAAACACAGTTTACCAGTGCTACATTGCGGCCTGCCTCTGCCTTTGCTCTTATGTGTGTTGTGCTTTATTGTGTGTTTTGTGTGTGTGTCTTCTGCCATCCATTCTGTCCCGCCCAAGAAATGCTAGATGCTGAAATAGGCTAAGGACATCTCTTTTGCTGTTATTCCAAATAGCAGATCTTTTTAAGAAGTCTAAAAATACCACCCTAATCAAAGTTTACTCCGTATCTGTTCTACGTCTTTCTTTCTTTCTCTTTCCCTGGCAAAGAGTGAGCCTGAATTTAACATTTCAATCAACTGGACAGAGCTAATTGGATAACCATCTGTTCCCAAATATGTTTCAAAGGCTGCACTACACTCAATGACACCGTAATCAGGGCTAATAAGGAGATCTTCTCTTTTGAAGTGAAGAGGATGGATGTGGAAAGATATAGATTTTGTTGGCACAAGCACGTAGCCCCCCTCACTTGATTTCCCACCACCTGATTACTGTTTCACACGTGCACAAAATCACTTGAACTCGGCTGTTCTTGGCTTGGGATATCTTGGCCAGAGTGATTGAAGCATCTGTAACCTCTAGGCCAACTACTATAATGCAGGATGTGTGAGCAAGCCCCTGAGATTGATTTGGAAGCTGTAGAATATTTTGGTTGCCGAAGGGCAAAGGCTCTATATGACACCCAAGGACATAAGAAGAGCCTACTGGATCCAGCCAATGGCCCATCTAGTCTAGCGTTCTGTTCTCCCAGTGGCCAACCAGTTGCCTGTGTGAAACCCGCAACCAGGATTTGAGCGAAACAGCACTTCTCTTGTGGTTTCCAGCAACTGGTATTCGGGGCATTGCTTGCAGGTTTCCAACAGACATCTGGTTAGCTGATGTGGGAACAGGAAGATGGACTGGATGGGCCAATGGTCAGATCCAGCAGGCTCTTCTCAAGTTCTTACAACATTGCAGCCATCAAGGGATAGAAGTGAACATGGGAAACAGTCATTGAAGCCGTTGGCACGACCATTCTAAAGCCCCTGCCTCCTGTGGCAAATATATCAGAAAGAGTTAGACTGAAGGTCAATATAATTGTGCAAACCAATGGAACAAAACTATTTGATCTGGAAATCAAAGCTGTCAGATCATGAGCATGAGACTAGTTATTTCTTTAAGCATTGCTTTGCCACTGATAGTGAATGAAAATGATGGAATAATATTTGTGAGGTTCTGCACTGGGTCATCAGCGATAGTTCATTCATACATGTGTACCATCCCCACCACCAGTGGAAGAACTGGCCCATAGTGTTTCTCCATAAGTGCAAAGAACACCCAGTAAGGAAAGATGTTGCTATATAGAATATTGCTGCCTTAGATCAAATGAATCTTTCCATTCATAGTAGTCACCTTGCAGAAAGATATTTATATCTTAAACAAACAAATAAACATAAATTTATATATAGCCTGTTGCAGTGTGTTTCAAATCTGAGCTGGAAATACTTGCCCTGTTTAGGTGACAATTTTGGAGAGGACCTAATTTCAGTTTCATAAGAACATAAGAAGAGCCTTGCAGGATCAGACCAAAGATGTATCCAGTCCAGCAGTCTGCTCTTACAGTGGCCAGTGAGCTGCTTATGGGAAACCCACGAGGAGGAGAGTGTAATAGCAGCATTCTCAGCCATTTGCAATACCCAGGAAATGTCATTCAGAGACCTACATCCCCTGGCAATGGAGCTGGAACATAGCCATCATGGCTAGTGGCCATTAATAGCCTTGAATTTGGAAACTTCCTTGTGACTCTTGGATGTAGGGAAGTATAAAAAATTAAACAACAACAATGTAAACCCCATTTTAAAGCCCTCCAAGTTGGTGACTGACCCTACATCTTGCAGAAGCAAATTCCAGGGATCAACTCTGCACTGTGTGAAGAAGCAACAACATAAGATGAGCCTACTGGGTCAGGCCTATAGTCCACCTAATCAAACATCCTGTTCTCACAGTGGCCAACCAGATATTGTATATTTTGCTCCATAAGACGCACTTTTTTCCTCCTAAAAAGTAAGGGGAAATGTCTGTGCGTCTTATGGAGCGAATGTGTGGTCGATTGCTGGCTCCCTTTCCGGCCCCAGCCCCTTGCCCAGGCCTCCATTGTTGAATGTTCTGCAGGCGGAGGCTGTTTGTTTCCACAGCGACATGTGACTGGCTGATTAGATTATCTGTCTGGAAACTGTAGAAACGGCTCCCTTTTCTTTCCTAAAGAAGCTGCAGAACTGTGAGTTGAACCCCATAAAAACAGGATTTTTCCCTTTGCAAAGTAAGCTCAACAACTTTGAGCTGATCCTCCAAAAGACGGGGCTTTTCCCCTTCGTATAACATGCTGCACAACTGTGAGCTGATCCCCCCAAAACAGGGCTTTCCCCCTTTCCCCCTCTAAAAACTAGGTGCTTCTTATGGTCAGGTGCATCTTATGGAGCGAAAAACACGGTACCTGGAGGAAGCAGTACTCTACCCATCTGTGATTCCCACCAATTGGCATTCAGAGGCCTATGGCTCTGACCATGAAGGTAAAACATAGTCATCATGACTAGTAGCCATTGATGGTCTTCTCCTCCATGTATTTGTCCAATCCTCTTTTAGAGCCATCCGAGGTAGTGCCCATCACTACCCCTTGTGGTGGTGAGTTCCATAGTTTAGCTCTGTACTACATGAAGCCGTGCTTTTTAAAATCTACCCTGAACCTTGCAACTTGCGTGCCCATAAGTTCTACTTTATGAGTGAGGGAGGAAAGCTTTTCTCTAACCACTTTCTCCCAGACATGCATTACTTTATAAATGTTCATTTGTTGTCTTTTCTCTAAACCACAGTTTCCCAAACTTGTGCCTCCAACCGTTGTTGGACTACAACTCCCATCATCCCTAGGTAGCAGGACCAGTGTTCAGGAATGATGGGAATTGTAGTCCCAAAACAGCTGGAGGCACAAGTTTGGGAAACCCTGCTCTAAACTAAAACATCCCAAAGGCTGAAACCTTTCCTCATAGGCAACTACTTTCCTTTGTTTGTTCTGAAGCTTCCAACATTCAACTTCTGTTGGTTTCTGGTTTTATAAGAGCAGGAGAACAGCTTCTCTACATCCACATTATTCACCCCATGAATTTTATTACAGAATTTTGCCAAAGGAGTTGCCTCACTACTATACAATGAAGTCCCCCTTTTCCCCTGTGTGCAGCTAAAAAAAGAGAGCACTGGGGAAGTTGGGTTGGGTAATTTCACCATATAGCCCATATTTTCCTTTAAGTGACTTTTAGACCTTGTTTTTGGACCATTTGGAATGCAAGTGGCTTCAAGGCTTTCGAGGTGATCATGTAAGTGAATAGAATATGGATGTGCTGGGCTGGTTTTATGACTTTTTAAAAAAGAGGCAAACCCAGACTTGGCCTCATGTCAAGAGAAGCTGAGTGCTGTGGGCAGAAAGGGAGGAGACTTAAATGGCTGAGAGGGTGGCAGAAGTGAGGAGGGAAAGGCAGGCAGCAGGCAGGGAAGCAAGGACCTAATATGAGAGGTGAGGAGGAGTGGGAGGTGAAAAATAATGAAGGATCCAAATCAGTCCTTTTGCATGTTTCCTGCCCTCTCTCTTGCACACACAATTCTGTTCTCTTTCAATATTAATCGTTCATTTTTTAAAAAGAGGAACACCACTTTCAAAAGACATATCTTAATCTGTATTTGCTTCAGAAAATAAGCAGATCAACACATATTTCTCAGTGGTTTCCACTGCAAAGAACTGCGTGGCAACATTTGGAGAAGTGTGAAATCTGGTAGAGAGCTAAGTTCCTCCAGTTTTGCACAGTAATCTGAGAGGTGCCAATCAGGTAGCTTTGTAAAGGAATTCATAAAGACCTCAAGCATCTCTGGAAAGACCTCAGGCAGCCTTGAGTTGCAGTGCCAGAGCTAGAGGAACTGTGTGGTGTTATTGTGAAGGGAAGAAGAATGCAGGGGGCCATTGCTCAGGGTCAAGGCACATGCTTTGCCAGGTTCAATCTTTGATATCTCCTGGTATGGTCCGGAGAGAGAACTTTCTAAAATCCTGAAGAGCCTCTGCCAGCCAATGTACACCAAGCCACTTCTGCCTAAGGAAGAGGTGGAGTTGCGAGCTTCACGGCCCCTCCACGTGAGTGGCGGGCGGAACCATCCCCGTGCGATTGGGGGAATTCCCGGCCGTGTCATCCCCTGGCCGGCCAATCAGCTGGCTCAGGGGTGTGGCCTGCTCTATTTAAGGCAGGATGCAGCCAGGGATTTCCCTCTTTGCCATTCACCAGCTTTTCCTGCTTTCCCCACCCTATAAGGTTTTTGTTCCTTGACCTTGCTATGGACCTTGGTTGGTCGCCGTTGAGGGGCCTGGTAGGAATTTTTCCACTTGGCAAATTGGCACCAGCCACTTGGTTTTCGCCCACCTCGTAGCAAATCATCACAACTTTCTGGGTATTGGCGGTTAGGCACTGGTATCGTTTTGGAGATGGAATAGGGGAGGTTACACCATCATCCGCCCCACATACTGAAGGGTAGTCTGTTAATGGATTCTGGGGGCGTGGCCCTGTCCGAAGCCTATGGAGGTAAGGGCCCAAGGCATACCCCCTAGCGGTGACCCTGGGGGGGGGGGTTTCCTAGTTGATGTGCATCAGCAGGACTCCCCCTACTGGTGGTTAACCCTTCCCGGACTTCAAGAAGATGGGCTGGAGTCCCATATAGTCGGTCAGGACCAATGGCTAAGCCAATACCACTCTTCACCTGTAACCAAGAAAGTTGTGGCCATTCTTAGCCCATTAAGCTTAATAATTGTGTCATGTGTCATTATTTCCACCTGGGGGGGTTGGGAACTCGCCACGCAATATTGAGCTAGAAGGACTAATGGCATGGCTCAGTCTTAAAGGTAAAGGTAAAGGGACCCCTGACCATTAGGTCCAGTCATGACCGACTCTGGGGTTGTGGCACTCATCTCGCTTTATTGGCCAAGGAAGCCGGTGTACAGCTTCCGGGTCATGTGGCCAGCATGACTAAGCCGCTTCTGGTGAACCAGAGCAGCACACGGAAACGCCGTTTACCTTCTTGCCAGAGTGGTACCTATTTATCTACTTGCACTTTGACGTGCTTTTGAATTGCTAGGTTGGCAGGAGCAGGGCCCGAGCAACGGGAGCTCACCCCGTCATGGGGATTCGAACCACCGACCTTCTGATCAGCAAGTCCTAGGCTCTGTGGTTTAATCCACAGCGCCACCCGTGTCCCTTGGCCCAGTCTTAGGCACCTATTTATGATCCTATTTTGGAATGGAAGTAGCAAAGTGTTTGAGCATCTGCTTGGCCTGCAGAAGGCCCCAAATTCAATCCCTGGCTTCTCCCAGTACAGCCAGGAGCAGTTACTCCCTGTCCATAACCCTGGAGAGACTCTACTAGTCATTGTAGACAGCACTGTGTTTGAAAGACCAACTTAGTGTAAGGCAGCTTCCTATGTTCCAGGCATGGAGGACTTTAGAAGCTGTGTCCTCGAGAGAGAGGAAGCCGAATGCTCCAACCTTTTGCCCAGATCCTTGGCTGCTGGTATACAGTAAGTTTTAATTCTTCCACTCCCATTCCACGAGTTTCAGCTCATGCAGTTGTCAGCAAAGCTGTTTGTAGATGTGGTGAGGGAGGGGGTTAGGGGTGGCTGAGAGGCAGGAAAAAAGAGCTACAGGGTTGCTCCATTAAACTCTTCCTTCCCATCATTGTGTGCTGTTAGACATCTGCTTCTTCTTTTGGCTCAGAAGCAGCTGCACTCCACTGGTAAGGGAAGTGATATATGGAGCAAGCCAGCTGGATGGATGGAGATGATGAAGGTGTTCCTTGAAACAGCCAGCTCCTGTTTTGTTTTTTAGGGGGGAAAGGACACTTTGGTGCTGAGGTCAGCTTGAAGAGAGTGGGGGATCGCTTTGGGTGAGAGGTTAGCGTCAATGGCAGGGACACCATTTGAGGAGGGTGAGAGCAGTAACATGAACACCCTCGTTTTCCCCCAGAGAATATTGAGAGACCATGCATCATCATCATCATCATCATCATCATCATCATCATCATCATAATTTATTATTTATACCCCGCCCATTTGGCTGACTCTCCCCCCACTCTGGGGAGTCTTTTAAATATGTTTTTTAAAGATAGGATAACTGCTTATTTCCTTCACATCTGAAGGGAGGGTTTTCCACAGGGTGGGCGCCACTACCAATAAGGCCCTCTGTCTGGTTCCCCGTAACCTCACTTATCATAATGAGGGAACTGCCAGAAGGCCCTCAGCGTTGGATCTCAGTGTCCAGGTTGAACGATGGGGGTGGAGACACTCCTTCAGGTATACAGGACCGAGGCCATTTAGGGCATGAATATTATGGGCTGTCCCGTGAATCCACTGGATGAAGTAGTGGAAGAACGTTGCCTCAGGAGAGTGAGGAAAATTCTAAGGGATGATTCACACCCTGGCCGGCACTTTCTTGATCTCCTGCCCTCGGGCAGAAGATATAGAGGCATGATTAGTCACACCAACAGGGTAAAGAACAGCTTCTATCCATGGGCTGTTAGGCTACTGAATGAAAAAATAACAATAGGGCAACTGACTTTCGGGTTTGGTGGGTGTGTGTCAGAAAATGAGGGAATTAAGACTAAGAGAGCTGAGTGGGGGTGCTCGTGTATACAAGCTGTACAAGTGAAAATAAAGTATTTCATTTCATAATTCGCACTACTACAGATGCCACATAATGCCCGCTCTGCCTTTGTAAGAACTTGGTCACCTCGTGTGGCGGTGCCTGGACTTAGGAACTCCCTGCCTCTTGAGAACAAGCAGGTACCGTCACCGTACTCTTCTCAGCCCCTGCTAAAAATATTCTTGTTTAGACAAACCTACCCAGATGCTTAGAAAATTGAGGTAATTTTAATCGCTCTCATAGTATTTAAACTTTTAAAGCATGGTTGCAATTTTCCCCTTGATTTTGTTGTTTGTATGTTTGTCGTTGCAGTTTTGTAAACCTCTTTGAGGTGTTTTACAAGCGCATGGTGCATAAATCTTATGGAATGAATGAATGAATGAGTGAATGCACATGCCATTTTCCAGCCTCTTCAGCTGAAATGAATAAGCACGTCATTGGAAGTAGGTGGACTCTGAATTCATTGACAAATTCACGGAGGGCTATCAATGGCTACTAGCCATGATGGCTGTGCTCTGCCTCTGCAGTTGGAGACAGCGAAGTTTCTGAATACCAGTTACTGGAAATAACAGAGGGGGGAGAGTTGCTCTCGCGCTTGAATCCTGCTTGGGGGTTCCCACAGGCATTTTGTTGGCCGCCGTGAAAACAGAATGCTGGACTAGATGGGACATTGTCCTGATCCAACAGCCTCTTCCTATGTTGGTATGTAAAGGTAAAGGGACCCCTGACCATTAGGTCCAGTCATGACCGACTCTGGGGTTGTGGCGCTCATCTCGCTTTATTGGCCGAGGGAGCCGGTGTACAGCTTCCGGGTCATGTGGCCAGCATGACTAAGCCGCTTCTGGCGAAACCAGAGCAGCACACGGAAAGGCCGTTTACCTTCTTGCCAGAGTGGTATCTATTTATCTACTTGCACTTGACATGCTTTCGAACTGCTAGGTTGGCAGGAGCAGGGACCGAGCAACGAGAGCTCACCCCGTCGTGGGGATTCGAACCTTCTGATTGGCAAGTCCTAGCCTCTGTGGTTTAACCCACAGCGTCACCCGTGTCCCATGTTGGTATGTACCCCCCCAAACACTGGCAAGTGACCCCCAGAACATTGCCAAGAATGCAGAGCAGCCCTTGGGCTGGAGGAGGTTCCCCAAATAGCTGCACAGCCCATCCACTCCTTTCCAAAAAGACAGCAAACCAGCGTCCCCTTTTGCAGACTTTCCCCTCTCTTCCTCCTCTACTTGCCCTCTCTCCTTCTCCTCCTGCTCAAACTCACAGCTGATTAAATCTGACACAATAGTAAAAATATTACACCAAAGCTCAAGCAAATTTTTATTTCATTAGCGGCACAAAGTGAGTCATCTTGAAGATGACACCAACTCAGGCTCCTTTTTCATTCTTCCCTCTGCCTTTCCCATTCTCTTTCTCGACCCTCCTCCTCCTTCTCCAGCCTTGTATTTAATCACCACTCCTACTTTATTTTTTATTTTTTTTTGCAATTCCACAACAGAAAGATCCAACTTTTGTTCTTCACGCTATTAATTAACACCGCGCTCCAGCCTCAACCATACTTTAATGATGAATAAGGTTAAATTCCAGACAACGTTCTGAATGTTGCCATCAATTAACTTTTTTTTTTCTGAAAGAGCGCTTCATTAATATACATCAATCAGCAGGGCCCATGCTTGGGAAACTTGGAGAGGGGGCTCCAATTTTCATTTTTTTAAAAAAAAATGTGTGTGTCTCTCTCTCTGTGTGTGCCCATGTGCAAATCAATGTGATACCCAAGAAAGCTCATGAGCTGATCATCTTCTTAAAGGTTAATTAAGAATTTGAGGAAGAATGGAGGGGCTGTAGCCGAGGTGATGGACATTCGTGCCTCTTCAGATCATTAAGTACTAATTAGGTTTGGAAAGTCTATTGGTTTCATCAAGGCAAGCGAAGGTCCCTGGATACCTCCCTGCAAAATGTCACTAGTATTTTATCTCCTTTTTATGAACAAAAGGTGGTTTATTCTCAGGTGCGGGTGCCGCCTTACGCGCCATGCGCGGCATGTCAGATTCCATAAATTTCACACAAATAGTATGGAAGGGAAAGGTCTCTCTGGAAGGCCTGCTAAAAGTGGGAGATGTAGACGGGAAAACTAACCGGGGGAAGGAAGGCAGGATGTGATGAGGAGTGGGGAGAAGGATGGATGGTAGGAGCAAAAAAAAAAATTTCCCCTGCAAGGTCTGGAAAGAGTGGGAAAACGCAATCTAGCAAAAACTGTGTGGCGTCTGCCCTCATTGCTAAATGGTCTCCTCTTAGAAATGGTTTGCTAGTTGCTACACACCATTGCATAGGGCAGTCTGCTAATGATGCAGAAAGAGAAGGAGAGCATTGTTCAAGCCCAAGGGCTGCATCCCTTTGTTGCATTGTTACATGTTAGAGCATGGTGGCAATAATGCCAAGGCTGCAGGTTTGAGCCTCGTAAGGGACAGCTGCATATTACAGCATTGCACAGGGTTGGACTAGATGATTCTTTAGGTAGCTTTCCAACTCTACAATTCCACAATTCTATAATAATAAAAAACAACAACAATAATTTATTATTTAAACCCCACCCATCTGGCTGAGTTTCCCCAGCCACTCTGGGCGGCTCCCAATTGAGTGTTAAAAACAATACAACATTAAATATTAAAAACTTCCCTAAACAGGGCTGCCTTCAGATGTCTTTTAAAGATAAGAAAGCTGCTTATTTCCTTCACATCTGAAGGGAGGGCGTTCCACAGGGCGGGTGCCACTACCGAGAAGGCCCTCTGTCTGGTTCCCTGTAACCTCACTTCTTGCAATGAGGGAACCACCAGAAGGCCCTCGGAGCTGGTCCTCAGTGTCCGGGCAGAATGATGGGGGTGGAGATACTCCTTCAGGTAAACAGGACTGAGGCCGTTTAGGGCTTTAAAGGTCAGCACCAACACTTTGAACTGTGAATTGTGCTCAGAAAAGTTATGAATGGTCACGAAGTCTGCCTAGTAGCAGGTCTCAGTCTCCTCTAGCAAGGGCTATACCAGCAAACAACAGAGCCATTTATTTATTTTGTGCATTCATTGAGCCTGCTATTTTCCTTCTCCCTCCTAATCCCCTTTTTTCTTGTGTCTCATGTCTTTTATACTGTAACCCTGAGGGGAAGGATGATCTGACTACTGATTCTTGTAAACTGCTGCGGGACCCTTTTGGGCTAAAGAGCAGAGTAAAAATGCTTTGAACAGAATAAACATTGTGTTACTGTCTTTCTGGTGGGACTGTACCACCTCAGTGTCATGCGTGCATGAGGGTTCACCAACCCCATGATAAATTGTCCAACACACATGAAAAAGGACTGATTTTGCCACATTCCACACGTAATACGAGGAGATAGTTTTAGACATATGCCTTTTCAGGTGAGGTAGAGTCCCCACTTGAGGGCTGTGACATACAGAAATCTATGCAAAAAGGGTCCCAAAGTCTCAACAGATAAAGAGGTTCCTTTTCACATGTCAAAGAAAACCACAACTCAAAAGTCTTGCCATGTTTTTAAAGTATCAGCCTGAAAGTCAGCTTTACCTAGTGTGTATTTAGCCAGAGGCTGGGAGCAGGTAACAAAAGATTTAAAAATAGTAAAACAGCCCATTAAAACTCAATTAAAATCCAATTAAACAGCTAAGAACATTACAAATGTTAAAACGCTCAGCTCTTTACCAGCCAACCCGCCCTACAGATGCCCAAATAAGGAGACCTTCAAACTGCAGCTGTCTGTATTTTGCTGTGAAGTACCAAATTATCAGTTTCAGATATGCCAGGAGAACAGCCCAGGAGCTCTCCTCTGTGCTTTGTTTCAGAAGGGTAAACTACCTCTGCAAATGGAGGTTCTCTTTAGCATTGTGAGTAATAGCAGCAGGTAGGGCTTATCCCATCCCATAAATATCTCTATTCCACTCTTAAGCACTTTTGAGAGAGTGGCAGAGAACTCCATAAGCTGATTGCATAGAAAAGAAAGTTTCCTTGGCCTGATCATCCATTTTACCAAATGCCTTCACAATTTCAGGAGAGAGAAAGAAATCATTTACACAGCCTCACTTTTAGCCATCGTATAGCAAGAGAGACCACTGACTCACTAAGCCCAAACCCTACAGTTTCCAGGTAGTGATCATCCTCCTTTTTACCAGAGATTCCAGGAATCGACAGAATGTGGGACATGTCACATAAAAGTCATGTGCTTGGCCACTGAGCATGGGCCCCATTAATAGATGGGCGCATTTTTAAAAAATTATTTTCAATACTTTATATAAGTTGTTCAAGTATATGATAATATTTCTGCCCCCGCTCTTTCTGAACATCTTACCATGAAAATTCTGCTCCGCTCTGCTTCTGAGATTTCAGCAGCAAATTATTTAAAAGCATTTATAAACCGCTTAATAGTTTTAAAATTGCCAAGCAGTGCACAGTATAAAAGAAACAATATCATTAAAATGCAACATCAATCCCCATAAAAGGTAATATAAAACTACAGTGGTACCTTGGTTCTCAAACGCCTTGTTTTCTCAAATGCCAAAAACCCGGAAGTAAGTGTTCCGGTTTACAAATGTTTTTCGGAAGCTGAACCTCCGATGTGGCTGTTGGCTATTGTTTCCGGGGCACCTGCACCAATCAGAAGCTGCGCCTTGGTTTTCTAACATTTTGGAAGTCAAACAGACTTCCAGAATGGATTAAGTTTGGCACTTTTGTTTTTGCTACTTATTTTGCGTTTTTGAGGCTTTTCAGTTAATTTGTTTTTGTGACTGTGTGGAACCCAGTTCAGCTACTGATTGATTGATTGTGTGACTGCGGAAACGGATAAAAGCCCTCCATCCAAACAATGACTATCATCAGTGCAGGTAAGAATTTTATATATATATATCATCTACAATACTGTCTTCTTTATTTTATAGTACAGTACATTGATTATTGCTTTCATTTTATGGCTCAATGGTCTAGTTAGAGAGTAAAATTCATGTTAAATTGCTGCTTTAGGGGTTGTTTCTAAAAGACTGAAATGGATTAATCCATTTTGTATTACTTTCTATGGGAAAGCGCGCCTTGGTTTTGGAACACTTTGGTTTTGGAACGGAATTCCGGAATGGATTAAGTTTGAGAACCAAGGTACCACTGTATTGCCGTGGATTGGTGCACAGCATAGCCATAATGGCTAGTAGCCATTGATAGCTGTCTCCTCCATGAATGTGTCTATTCCTCTTTTAAAGCCATCTAGATTTGTGCCCATTTCTGCTTCCTGTGGAAGTGAGTTGTTCTCCAACCAGGCCTTTGGCTGGTTAACATTCTACGTCCTTCTTTGTGGCGGTTGCGGGTTGTTTTGTTAATGTTTTTATTATGCATTTTGTGTCTCAATTTTGTATTTCTACGCTGCGAACGGCCCTGAGCTCTTCAGATGAAAATCTGATGAATAAAAATGGCGGGGGTCAGTTTGCCATGTGCATTTTCAACCTCCAAAGCACGTTGCAAAAGAACAAAGAAGAAAACGACAATACACAATTGTGTTTGTGCAATACCTGGGGTGGGCTGAATTGGGCGGTGGTTGGGATATAGGAAGGAGCAGAGAAGAGGGAAAGAAGGAGCTGCTGCGCTCATCGAAGATGCCTCCCAGCGTAGGAAAAATGACAAGTCACTGACAACGAGCTCTCCCATGGCATCAGAGATAGCTGGACGGAAGGGGGAGGGAGGGGTAGCCGCTGATAACAGCACGGCCCACACGTCTGCTCCGGAATATCAAGGAGTGGGTGATAAGCCCCGCGTGATGCCTGCAGCACTTCATCTCCCGGCAACTTACTCTCTGCAATATGGAGAGGATTGCCACTAATCCTGGCGCATTACTGTTCACTTGACAGAAGTCGCCTCAAACAACTTGCGTCTGTTCTTGTCCTGATTTGCTGTCGGTATTTATTAAGACTACTGCGTTCAAAATGGCACAGAACATAGCCTGCAGATAACATCTTAAGCTCGGAGCCTCGGAATATATGTGTGGATACACACACACACACACACACACACATACACACACTCAACGCCAACATTCCCAACGACGGGCGTCTTGTATCGTCAAATGGGCCACCATCGCTTGACCTCCATTTTGTCTTCTGCGAGAAGACAGGTCACGAGTCAGAGGCCAGGCTCTGTGAGAATCTCCAGAGCCCAAACTTGGCAAAATTCACAAGGTACAGGATGATATTTGTGGTTGAAGAATGTATGGAGAATAGCATATGCAGAGAAAATAGCCCATGGTGTATCAGCAGTGGCGTAGCGTGGGTTGTCAGCACCCGGGGCAAGGCAAGTAATTTGCGCCACCTAACCCATGGATTTGCGCCCCCTAACCTGTGGATTTGCGCCCCCTAACCCTAACCCCCAGATGTTGCGCCCGGTGTGGCCGGCCCCCCCTGCACCCCCCACGCTACGCCACTGTGTATCAGTAGCAGGGAAAGACACCATACACCTTCTGATTGGCAAGTCCTAGGCTCTGTGGTTTCACCCACAGTGCAACCCGTGTCCCTTCTCTTCTTCTTACATTGACTCTTAATTGACTCAAGCAGGACATAAGCACAATATCACTCTCTTGCTCACCATCCCCAACTATTGGTACCCAGCAGGTGGAGCTGTGGTCTAAACCACTGAGCCTCTTGGGCTTGCCGATCAGAAGGTCGGCGGTTCAATTCCCATCGACGGGGTGAGCTCCCATTTCTCAGTCCCAGCTCCTGCCAACCTAGTAGTTTGAAAGCACGTCAAAGTGTGAGTAGATAAATGCCGTAGGTATGTACCTCCGGCAGGAAGGTAAACGGATTTTCTGTGCACTGCTCTGGTTCAGCAGAAGTGGCTTAGTCATGCTGGCCACATGACCCAGAAGCTGTATGCTGGCTCCTACACCCAGTAAAGCGAGATGAGTGCTGCAACCCCAGAGTCGTCCGCGACTGGACCTAATGGTCAGGGGTCCCTTTACCTTTACATCACACTGTAGAGAATTCATCAGTTTAACTATGTGCTGTGTGTGAAGAAGTTGCCTCTGTCTTCAATCTTCTACCATTCAGTTTCTTCTCCACCCTCACCTCTCCCTCCACTAACATTTAGCCTCATGGGATGCCCTAGCTTCCAGTATTACAAGAAAGTGTGGAAAAAGTTCTCTCTATCCACACCACGTGTAATTTTATAGACCTCTGCCATGTCCTTTCTTACTTGCCTCCGCCCCCTTCAAATTCTTAATCAATATTGAGACTTCTGATTGAAACCCTGGGAGAAGAAGAAGAGAAGAGTTTGGATTTGATATCCTGCCTTTCACTCCCCTTCAGGAGTCTCAAAGCGGCTAACATTCTCCTTTCCCTTCCTCCCCCACAACAAACACTCTGTGAGGCGAGTGAGGCTGAGAGACTGCAGAGAAGTGTGACTAGCCCAAGGTCACCCAGCAGCTGCATGTGGAGGAGCAGAGACGCGAACCCGGTTCCCCAGATTACGTGACTACCGCTTTTAACCACTACACCACACTGGCTCTCAGAGCTGGGAGCTGCTTCCCATCAGTATAGACTATACTGAAGCAGATGGACTACTGGGCTGATTGAGTATAAGGCAGCTTTCTAGGCTCCTGTGACCACATGTTGAATTTCCTCCCAATAAAAAATGGTGAGGGCCAAGTATAACTCAATGCCCACTGCCCAATGATTATTCTGCTGAACAGGTTGCCTTCCATCATCGTCAATAGTCATAGGAAACCTCATTTCACTAATCCTCTGACTTCTGGCACTTGGGGACATATTTGCGCAACCGTTTAATGTTCCCCATATTCCTGCATTGCAACGGGTTGGACTAGATGATCCTCAGGTTCCCTTCCAACTCTACAATTCTATGATCCTATGATCATTGTTAGCCTTGGAGGCAAAACAATGAACAGTGCAGGGTACTGAAACACCATTTTTTGTTTGCTGAAATTCCACACAGTAACCTTCTATTTTCAAACCTAGCCATAAGGGCTAGAAACTTGATTTTTTAAAAAAATGAATGAATGTAAGTTTCTTAGGATGCCATTTTTTAAAAAATAAAATAAAATAAACAAACCAAACAAACAGATATTTATTCCTTTCATGTAGGATCCTGAGGGTACAGAAAAAGAAACCTTCTCTCCGTTGTTTATTGGGATTGAGGGAGAATGGAGCAGGGACGGCAATTTGCCTTGAGAATTGCCGAGTACCACCAGAACAGCCCACTTTTTACAAGCCTAAAGTATTATGATTGCATTGATTTCCATCATAAATCATATTTCCATCCTCCATCTCCCTCCTTCTCTTCTCCCTGAACTGACTCAAATAAGCCTCAGTGTTTCCTTTAGCTGTTGCCAGAACTGAGGCTTGAGATGATATTAGGGTAATGATGATAAATTTTACCCTCAAGCCAGACCATTTCCACATTACAGATAATCTTCCCACCCCACCCTCATTGCCACACACACACACACACACATCCCAAATAAGTTCTGTTATTGGAATCCAAGACCAGCCACATCTGCCAGTTCGGAGACTGTATGAGGAGCTGGCTCTCAGCTGTAATGGGTTTATAGATTTGAAAATTTGCTGTAAACAAATAAATGAGGAGATGGGAGGAAAAGGCAGGAGGGGAGGGTCGGGAAATGAGCAAAGGGAGAAAGCGAGAGATGCAGATCTTCATCCTACAGGCTTCTCAGCCAGTGGAGTGCGTCCTTAGCAAGGAGCAAGCAACAGCTTGGAGGCATCTGAGGACATCCATCCACGCATTGTACGTGCCCAGATGAAGATAGCAATGACATGTGCTTGGATCTTATACCCTGCCTGTATTCCCCACCTCCTTTGTGGCTTTTTACTTTTTTTAATGACTCCCTCCAGCTAAATTTGCCTTCTCAACATCCCCAAATGCTTTGCAAGGGGATGGTTTCAGGACCTTGGAGAGCTGCCTTTGCTCAGAGTTCCTTCTCTGGTTGTCCTTACCTCAGTGTTGCTTTCATCAACTGTGTAGCAGCTCTTTAAGAACAGGTAGCAATGGGTCTGTCCTGGTCCTTTTCACAACACTCCTATAACTATAGTTGCCAGGAATTAAACTTGAGGCCTTCCGGATGGAAGTATGTTTTCCATCTGAAATGCACCTTTATTTTAGCGATCGTGCCAGCACCCACCATTAGAAAATACTAAAGATAAACATAGCTAGAGTAGTGTAGTGGTTAGAGGGTCAGACTAGGAGCTGGGAGTTAGGTCCAGTCGTGGCCTACTCTGGGGTTGCAGCGCTCATCTCGCTTTATTGGCCGAGGGAGCCAGTGTACAGCTTCCGGGTCATGTGGCCAGCATGACTAAGCTGTTTCTGGAGAACCAGAGCAGCGCACGGAAACGCCATTTACCTTCCCGCCGGAGTGGTACCTATTTATCTACTTGCACTTTGATGTGCTTTCAAACTGCTAGGTTGGCAGGAGCAGGGACCGAGCAACGGGAGCTCATCCCATTGTGGGGGTTCGAACCGCCGACCTTCCGATCGGCAAGCCCTAGGCTCTGTAGTTTAACCCACAGTGCCACCTGCATCCCTAGGAGCTGGGAGACCAAGGTTCAAATATCTACTCAGCCATAAAGTTCACTAGATGACCTTCACCCAGTCACTGCCTCTCAGCCTAACTTACCTCACAGGGTTGTTGTGGGGATTAAATGAGGAAGGGGATATCATGGACACCATCTTGAGCTCCTGGGCGGGGGAGGTGGGATATAAATGCAACAAACAAATAAATAAAACAATATCACAGTCAGTTTAAGAAGAAGAAGAAGAGTTTGGATTTGATATCCCGCCTTTCACTCCCCTTCAGGAGTCTCAAAGCGGCTAACAATCTCCTTTCCCTTCCTCCCCCACAACAAACACTCTGTGAGGTGAGTGGGGCTGAGAGACTTCAGAGAAATGTGACTAGCCCAAGGTCACCCAGCAGCTGCATGTGGAGGAGCGGAGACGCGAACCCGGTTCCCCAGATTACGTGACTACTGCTCTTAACCACTACACCACACTGGCTCTCTGATGAAAAGCTTCTTAATAACCTATGATGGAGGGTGCAATGAGTGCTAAAACAACAGCAGCAGGTTGGACACTTAAGAGGCGGTACAAATGTTATTCTGAAAATATTTAAAATAAGGGGACTGCACTGTCTAAATGGGGATTCCCTTTTCCATTATTTTCATCATAATTGCCACAACCAACAACAGTACTGTCATCACCTCCCTCTCGCGTAACACTAGAATTTGGGAACACCCGGTGAAACTAAATCAGGCATAGGCAGACTCGGCCCTCCAGATGTTTTTGGACTACAGTTCCCATCATCCCTGACCACTGTTGGCTAGGGATGATGGGAGTTGTAGTCCCAAAACATCTGGAGGGCCCAGTTTGCCTACGCCTGAACTAAATGTTGGAAGATTTTGAATGGGCAAAAGAAAATATCTTCACGCAGCACATAGTTAAATTATGGAATTTGTTCCCACAAATTGTAGCAATGGCTATCAACTTGGAGAGCTTTTTTAAAAAGAAAGGTTTAGGTAAATCCATGGTGGAAAAGGCTAGCCCATGCGGCAGAGAAAGTCACTCTGAGGCAAAAAAAAAAAAAAAAAAGGGAGACAATTTCCACAAACTTTTTCATCAGTGTTGAAATGTGTCTTCCACTTGGTAATGGCTTTTAGAGAGTCATGCAATCAGGGACAAAAGTGCTTGCCTATTCCAAAAGAGTTTTTATTGACCTCAGTGACATTATCAAATTTGCTACATGATCCCTGATTGGCTATATCACCTTTCTGGCTCACCCGGTGAGAATGGCTCTCATTCTAAATCAGAAGAGTTTCTACCCCTGACGTCCAGCCTGGACACTGAGGTCCAGCTCCGAGGGCCTTCTGGTGGTTCCTTCACTGCAGGATGTGAAGTTACAGGGAATCAGGCAGAGGGCCTTCTTGGCAGTGGTCTCCACCCTGTGGAATGCCCTCCCATTAGATGTCAAGGAGATAAATAACTACAGTCATACCTCGGGTTGAAGTAGATTTGGGTTAAGCATTTTCGGGTTGTGCTCTGCAGTGGCGCGGAAGCAACGGAGCGCGTTACTTCTGAGTTTTGCCACTCACGCATGTGCAGACGCTCAAAATAACATCACACACATGTGCAGAAGTGACGAATTGCAACCCACGCACGTGCAGACGCAAGGCCGCGGGTAGCGTTCGCTTTAGGATGTGAACGGGGCTCCGGACCGGGGCTCCAGAGGTACCACTGTATGCAACTTTTAGAAGACATTTTTAAAATGTTTAATGTTTTATTATGTTTTTATATGTGGTGGAAGCTGCCCAGATTGGCTGCGGCAACCCAGTCAGATGGGCAGGGTACAAATGATAAAGTTATTCTTATTTTCATTGCCAAATGTGATGGACTGTACAGCCCTATGACATCATCACATCCACTGCTGATTGGCTGGGATCATGACAGGAGAGGAAGCCCTGACCAATAAAGGGAGAAAATGGCACCCAAGGTGAAGGTGGTAGGTGAATAACATGTCACCAAAGAGAAAAGGAAAGAGGTGGCCATTTTTATTAATTATGGCAAACTGGAAATATTCCCACTACTAAGAGTGCTGCTTTCATCCTGAAAGGGCAAATAGCCCTTCTTGAAAAATATATCACATAAGCGCAAACTGTCCAGGGGCGAAAGTGCTTGAGATTGTTTCTTTGTCATTTGGTCTAATGTTATTTTATATACAAGCATAGCAGCTCAGGAACATCAGGTTCCATACGTCTGAGTGAGTGTCTGGATTTAGTACAGTCCAAGGTTACTTTTTAACTTTTTTTTTTTAAAAAACCCAAACCAAAGCTGTAATTGTTTTGATTTAGACCATGGAAACCTTTGTAGTTATAGATCATACATAATTTTCCTCTTGATATATTTTATTATTGACTTTGTAAATCTCATCGCTGTATCCTATGTTTCTTGGTTGCAGTGTTGCCAACTTATTCTCCCCCTTTTTCTTTTTAGATGAGTTTCTCTTTCTTTTCTTTTTCCTGTGACCTGCTTGTAGCTATTAAAATGCAATTTAAAAACAAACAAACAAACAAAAGGAACTGGGGGCAAGGCAACAATGCAGCACTGTTCTGATAGTCAGAGTCTGGATTTCGCAGAAATACTCAAATATACTGGCACAGGATCTACGTGGAGCAGCAACAAGAGGAGGCAGTGAGCAATGATTCCTGTGGTCATGTTTTCCTCCTCTTTTTCAGCGAGAGCTATTCTCCCACACCCTCTCCCTTCTCTAAAATGCTTTTCTGTTTCCCCCATCAGGTGACAGAGCCAAACCAAGAAAGCACTTTTGAATGCAACAGAATAGCAACAAATCATAAAGGAAAACTGGAAGGAAACTGTTCCAACAAGGCGTCTCTTCCTCTCTGTGGCTTTTTGGTGCTTCCACCTTTTCTAACTGAGGTTCCCCACTCCCTCCCTCCTCTTCAGTGACTCACTGTTAGCAGAGATGAAGAAGGAACACTACAAATACAGAGATCTGGTTTCATACTTTCAGGGATTCTGTACGTCAATTTTGGGCAAGGGGGAGCACAAAAACAATGTGACCCAGGAGGAAATGAACGGCATGGCTTAACATTCGAATCAGGCTCCAGCTCTGAGGATGGCACCTTCTCATCCTACACATTTCTCACTGTGAGCAGGTACACACCCACCCACCCAAATTATTCAGTTGCCTCACCCACAACCTTTTCCGTATCAGGAATCATAGAATCATAGAATCATAGAGTTGGAAGAGACCACAAGGGCCATCGAGTCCAACCCCTTGCCAAGCAGGAAACACCATCAGAGCACTCCTGACATATGGTTGTCAAGCCTCTGCTTAAAGACCTCCAAAGAAGGAGACTCCACCACACTCCTTGGCAGCAAATTCCACTGTCGAATTTTCATTCATTCCCTTCCCAGCAAAGGACCCCAGAAGCATCACTTTCAACTGTGCTGGGCCCAGAGCAACACGGTCCAGGTCTGGTCCCAAATCCAAGGGTTCCACAAGGAGTCAGTCCGACAGGGCCAAGGCAGGACACGAGGCAGGAAACCAGGCTAGGTCAGGCACAGGGTCTCAGGCAGGTTCTAGCAAACAGCAATGTTGCTCCCACAACCTGGGGCAGGGTCTGACAGCCTTTTATCTTTGTCGGGGTAATGGCTGGTCCTGATCCCCCGGCGACTCACCTCCCTGGTTACTAGACCCAGGGGCTGCCTCAGCCTCCCCTGACCCAACTGGTAGTGGAGCAGCTGTAAGTGATGGCCCAGCTGAAGGCAACTAGGTCACCCCCACATCTGGAGCCAGGGCAGGCTCAGGCCCCTGACTCGGCCCAGCTGGTGCTTGTTGCAGGGGAACCTGTGCAGAATGGGACTCTTCAGAATCAGGTCCCAAACTAGGTTCAGATGCCGCCTGAGGCAAAGGATCCGGTGCGGACTGAGACTCCTCTGGTTCCAAGTCTGAGCCCGAGTCCCAGGCCATCACATCAACTACAGATAGGATAGTGGGTTGTGGAGGCTTGAATACATCCCCATGGTTGGGGGCAGGGAGAGCCAGAAGAATATGCTGTACCTTCAACGTCAGAGGCTGTAATCCTATGAATACCCATTGCAGAGAATCACAAGTGGGGAGAGTTGTTGCTGCTCTCGGGTCCTTCCTGCAGGCCACTGTGAGAAGAAGGTGCTTGACACGATGGCCCATTGGCCATTGTTTCTAAGGGCGCACAGTGCCATCTCCCTCTCTGCCTCCTCAACGCTAGGAGGCAGCTTCCATGTGATCCGCCGCTTGCAAATCTTATTTCCCCACCCTATAACTCTGTGTGAGGCACACTTATGGATTTCGGTAGGACAGGGAAGGAGTTTAAAAGCCCACTCTTGGCTAGGATTAATGGTAACAATCAACTCAACAATGCTTGTGAATTTTAGATTCTGTTCAGGGACAATGGGGGTGGAAACAGCAAAGATTTATAAATAGCCTAACTATGGAACTTGCTCCCACTGGAGGCAGTGATGGCCACCATCCTAAATAGCTTTAAAAGTGGAGGCATCCTCTGTTCAGTCCTTATCACTTTATTTGTATGCTGCCTTTCCATACTTAAAACCATGCTCAAGGCGGCTTATGGTCTGTGTGTGTGGTTTGGGAGCTGCACGGTCAGGGAATAAACAACGCTGTCCAGGGTTGTAAAGACTGCGGAGAGAATAATTGGGTGCACTCTTCCCACCTTGGATCAAATCTACACTTCCATGTGTCATGAGAAAGTTGCAGAGATAGCACAGGATAGTGCACACCCCGGAAATGATCTCTTTCAGCTTCTGCCTTCTGAAAGAAGGTACAGGGTTATAAAGTCTAGGACTAGCTGCCTGAGAAACAGTTTCTATCCAGATGTGATTCTGGTTTTAAACACAGTGGAAGGTAGTCTCTATGGGAGTATATTGTATTTAATTATGGGGTATCAGAGTTTTTAGGGGGCTAACCAGGCTGCGATAGCTAGGATAGCAGGCTTGTTGGTTTCTGAATGTCTGGTGTAGATTTTTTCAATTTCGTTGGGACAATGACAATAAAGATTATCGTATCATATCGTATTGTAAAAGATGAAAAAAATTGCATAGGATCATAGAGTTGAAAGGGACCCTGAGGGCCATCCAGTTCAACTCCTGCAATGCAGGAATCTCAAATAAAGCATTCATGACAGGTGGCTATTCAACCTCTGCTTAAAAACCTCCAAGGAAGGAAAGCCCACTACCTTCTGAGATAGATCATTCCACTGTCTATCACAGCTTTTACTGAGAGAATGTTTTTCCTCATGTTTTGTCAGAATCTCCTTTCTTGTAACTTGAAGCCCTTGGTTTGGAGCAGGAGAAAACAAACCTGCTCCCTCTTACGTGTAACTTGAATCCATGAATTCAGGTCCTACCCTCTGGAGCAGTCTAGACTCTAGACATCAAGGAGAAATTTTTGATGGTGAGAGCTGTTCAACAGTGGAATGGGCTTCCTCGGAAAGTAGTGATCTCTCCTTCCAGGGAGGTTTGCAAACAGAGGTTGGGTGGCCGTCAGGGATTCTGCATCTGCAATTCCTACATTTCAGGGGGTTGGACTAGATGACCCTTGCAGCCCCTTCGAACTCTACAATCCTATGATTCCCTCTCTGCAGAAACATCCAGTTGGCATGCAATACCATCTTTGGCCATGAAATGAAGGGTGCACTGCTTTCTTTTAAATAATGCTTTTGTTTACCCTACATTTAATTCAAGGCTCTCTGTGAATTCCTGTCTGAAGTTCCGAAAAGAGCTGCTGCTGCTGCTACTGCTAATATGACCTATTACTTCCTAGCCTGTTGGGTTTCGCCATGGTATAATCTTCCAGCTGCAAATGAGAGACCACAACAGCTATGACTAGCAGTCCCCTATAAATGATTTTGTCCTTGATGTTTGTTCTGGCTGGAGAGGTGCCAAAGGCCCTGCAATGCGTTTAGGTGTGGGTGGTGAGGAAGCATCTTGGCTGGCTTGCAGGTAATTCGCAGGTAATTTTCTGCTCCTGCCAGCTCTGGTCACGGCCCACCAAGAAAACAAAAGAGAAAAGAGAAAAGAAAGCCATCGCCAACAGTCTGGATCTGTCTTATGCTGTTGAAAGGGGGCAGATCAAACTCTTTTCTTCATTAGAGGAACAGATGTCCCGAAACGAGGAATCTGATTCTTTTGCAAAAAGGTTTTCCCCCCACTCTCTCCAAAGCTTTCTTCCATGATGGCAGCTTCATCAGAGCAGTTGGTATCATTCCCATTTTACAGATTTGAAAGATGGGAAAGTGAGGCTGTGAGGCCCACAGTTTGCTCAGCATCATGCAATGAGGGTTTGCAAATATGGGGCCTTAAGAGGGTTCTGGTAGTGATGTATGGAAGTGAGAGCTGGACCATGAAGAAGGATGATCGCCGAAGAATGGATGCTTTTGAATTCTGGTGCTGGAGGAGACTCTTGAGAGCCCCATGGACTGCAAGAAGATCAAAAATTTCCATTCTTAAGGAAATCAGCCCTGAGTGCTCACTGGAAGGACAGATCCTGAAGCTGAGGCTCCAATACTTTGGCCACCTCATGAGAAGAAAAGACTCCCTGGAAAAGACCCTGATTCTGGGAAAGACTGAGGGAACAAGGAGAAGGGGACGGCAGAGGACAAGATGGTGGGACAGTGTTCTTGAGGCTACTAACATGAGTTTGACCAAACTTCAGGAGGCAGTGGAAGACAGAAGTGCCTGGTGTGCTCTGGTCCATGGGGTCATGAAGAGTCGGACACGGCAAAACGACTAAAAACACAACAACAACAACAACAACAACAACAACAACAACAACAACAATCTGTAAAAGTGATCTGTAAAAAATCCAGAAACTGGAGAGGAAGGATGTAAAACTAGAGGCGTCTCAGTGTATTGGTGTCAATTTGGAAACAAGCGTGGTGTAGTGGTTAGCCTGCTCGCCTATGGCTGTGAAGAGCCAGGATCAGATCCCCACTTGGTCACAAAGCTCACAGGGCAGCCTCAAGGAAGTCGCCACCTCTCAAATTTGCCTACCCCACAGGGTTGTTCTGTGGATTAAATGGTGGGAAGAACTACGTACACTGCCTTGAGCCCCTTGGAGGAAAGGCAGTGGGGTTCTTCAAGCAATGAAGCCCAATTTACGTTTGTCCAATCCAAAATCCTGGGTGGAGTTGGTGCATTTTGGAAGCAACCCCCGTTGAGAGTCCACTTGTATTTACGGACAGCTGAGAAATAAATCATCCAAATAATCAAACAAACTCTACCTGTATGGATGGCACAGGGCTTTGCTATCTTGTCTGGGAATCGATGCTCTTTGAACATTTTATTAGGGAAGTGATGAAAAATATAGAGCATTTGGGAGGAGCTGGATATGTGACAATAAATGCTTGTGCACGATGGCACCTGCATTAAATCCCCACCCCAGATTACAGGGTGTGCTGATTTGCAGAACAGGAATCTCCAGGCCCCTTGGGTACCAGGGGGTCATTTGCTTTGGTTATTGCTGCAAGTTGGATTCTAGCTCCTCCGTCTCGGTTTCACTAAATGCAAAGCCTCTCCTGTTTTGTTCAAGGCTGGCTCTGGCGGCGACCAGACAGGCGTGCGGTGTGACAAGGGAAGATAAAGAAAATGAAACGTAAAATGTGATGTCGGGACCAAATCATTTCTTCTGGATGGAGATTTGCAAAAACACCTTCTTTCCATTAGCCTTGGGCATTGCTTAATTGGGAAGCGGGGGGGGGGGGGGCGACAATGGGGATGACGTGAGTTTTGCAGGAGCGAAAAAGCCACAAGATGGCAGCATAGAGCAATTAAACATGGGTTTCCGACTCTTTCATGCTGCTGTGCTATAAGAAAGAGACCAATCGGAAGCCGCAGAAGCCCCGTCGGACATTCGGCTTCCAAAAGAACATTAGAAAGCTGGAACAGTCACTTCCAGGTTTTGATCGTTCGGGAGACAAAACGTTTGAGAACTAGGCTGTTTGAAAACCAGGGTACGACTGTACTGGCTTTCTTCCTTGGGTGCCAGGGATGGACAAATCTATTTACAACAACAGCAACAAGTTATTATTAATATGACACTCTTCTGACTGGGCGGCATATTAATGATAATTTCAAGCATAACAAACTTCCCTGGTTTTTTTGGTTTCTCTTCCACACCCCCATCTCAAGTGTGGTTCTCCAAAATTCTATTTTAAAAATTCTTTTTTAAAAAAGGCCTCTCATGAAAATCCACTAGCATTTCCATGCAGGTGTCTCCTAATTCTAATTGGGTCGGTTGTTGTTGTCTAATTGTTGCCAGTTGGGTCAGGGGTGGCTGAGGCGGCCCCTGGGTCTAGTAACCCACCGACATCTCCCGAGCTGCAGAGACTAAGGTCTGAGAGAAGGAGAGACCTGAGTAATTGCAGGAGGAGTGCTTGCCTTCAGGTGAGACAGTGAGGTGGGTCACCGGGGGATGAGGACTGGCCGCTACCCCAACAAAGATAAAAGGCTGTCGGACCCCACCCCAGGTTGTGGGAGCAACATTGCTGTTTGATAGATCCTGTACCTGTCCTTGCTTGGTTTCCTGCCTCGTGTCCTGCCTTGGCCCTGTCGAGGGTTTGACCCCCAGCAGAACCTTCAGATTCTGGACCGGTCCTGGACCGTGTTTCACGGGATACTCCCAGGCTCAGCACACTTTTAACATAACACATTGCAATGTGGGAATCCTAGCTGAAGCTCCCAGGGCAGATGGCCACCCAAACTCCTCCAAGGAAGGGGAGCTCACCACCTTCCAAGGAAGTCCATTCCGCTGTCTTCCCATCAGAAAGTTCTCCCTGATGTTGCGTCAGGGATTCTTTAGCTGCCATTCCTGCACTGACAGGACTTGGACTCAATGAGCCTTGGAACCCCTTCCAATGCTACAAGCATATGACTATATGGAATGCATTTAATCCTAACCCTAAAGAACAATAGTGGCAGCATGTCACCAGCTTCACACACCTTAATATTTCAGACCCAGTTCAGTCCAAAGTTACGTGCTTTTAAGTCACCTTCATATCACATATGCTTGTGAAAGATGGACTACTTATAAACGCCATCTCCAACTCCTCGAAAGATTCCATCAACAGTGTCTCTGAAAATTTTAACACATCACTTGGGAAGACAAGCGAAATAATATCAGTGTACTGGAAGAAGCAAAGATCACCAATGTTGAAGCAATGATTCTTCAACATCAGGTTCGTTGGACTGGTCATGTTGTGCAGATGCCTGATGATCTACTCTATTCTGAACTTTAAAATGGAAAACGTAATGCTGGTGGTCAACAAAAGAGGTTTAAAGACTGTCTCAAGGCAAATCTTTAAAAAATGTAGTATAAACACTGACAACTGGGAAACACTGGCCTGCGAGTGCTCCAGTTGGAGAAAAGCCTTTACCAAAGGTGTTATGGGCTTTGAAGACACTCGAACTCAGGACGCAAGGGAGAAACGTGCTAGGAGGAAGACATGCTTGGCAAATTCACACTGTGACCAACTCCCACCCAGAAACCAATGTCCCCACTGTGGAAGGACGTGTGGATCCAGAATTGGCCTCCACAGTCACTTATGGACTCATTGTTAAAACCGTGTTTATGGAAGACAATCTTACTCGGCTACGAGTGATCGCCAAAGAAAGAAGAAGAGATTTAATTGAGAGAGAGAGTTTGCCATACTCTTTAATACCCGAAGGAAATGACCAGATTTCAAACATGCTTAAGTGTGGCTGATAGGTACTTCTTTTTATTTTTTAAATAAATAAAAGCCTTAGTTTTCCAGAAAGAGCATTGGGCCCCCAACACCACATTTCCTGCAGTTGCCTGGAATATTGCAGATCAAGCCCAGAGCTGGTTATGGATGGCAGGGGAAGCTTACAGCTGTTTTCTTATCTCACAGAAGCTCACTGTGATAAAGTGAGAGAGACTCTCTGGCGTTAACTTTGCTTTTTTAAAAAATGCTCTATTTTTGCAGAGGGAGGATGTACAGGGCAGTGTGACAGCTGGAACCGGGAGGGGGGGGGAGAGCGGAGGAAGCCCGTCATGCATTATGTTGATGTTGTCATGGCAACTAATGGGCTAAAGAGTTTGTGTGGAAAGAAGGCAGGGACACAGAGAAAATATCACACACACACACCACACAGTGACATACAAGTTGTGAACCTCTCTCCCTTGGGAAAGTCAGGAAAGGGGATCACGTTCAATGCCATTCATGTATTACATGCCCAGTATAGTATCTGCCTCCTTTGCCCTGACACAGTTCAGACTCTCTTCTTTCTGCTTAGCACCAAACATTGTTATGATCAGCTCCAGGAAATGAATTTGACTTCTACCTCCTCGCGCTCTCCACATAATAGGAAATTAAAAGCCAGGCAATTGATGAATCATGAAATGATACACTCTGGAATCCAGCGCTTGAAAGATGAGGGGTCGGGGTGATCTCGCCTCTCTCTGCCTCTCCTCTGTTGTCTCTTGGAAATGGTCAGAGATGGGCGGAAATTGGCTTAGGGTGGTTCCTTGTTGAACAAGGGAATGTGATGGTGCTACTAAGCCTTAATGGACTCTTTATTCTAGTCGAGGGCCCGGCAAAGGCAGCCTCTTTGTGGAGATGATGATGGCTTTATTTGTCCGACAAAATTGCACGACAGAATTACCCGACAAAGTGGGCGCTCAATTTCATCAGAGGAATGGGGAGCCTGAGAGGCTGGCTCCCTGTTGATATTCTGCTCTTATCTACTGCTGCTGTGCTGGGGTCCAGCTTGTTGTCTTCCTGGAAAGCCACTTCCGCCCTGCAGAGGAGGTGGAGTTGCGGGCTTCATGGCCCCACCACGTGCGCAGCAGCTGGAACCCAGCCCCCGCGCGATTGGGGGGATTCCCAGCCATGTCGCCTCCTGGCCAGCCAATCGGCTGTCTCTGGGGGTGTGGCCTGCCTTATTTGAAGCAGGACGTGGCCAGGGATCTCCCTCTTTGCTGCTTACCAGCTGTTCCTGCTTTCCCCACCCTCCCGCCCTTTAAGGTTTTCGTTCTTTGACCTTGCTATGGACATTGAGGGGCCTGATAGCAATTTTTCCACTTGGCAAATTGGCACCAGCCACTTGGTTTTCACCTATCTCATAGCAAATCATCACAACTTTCTTGGTATTGGCGGTAAGGCATTGCTATTGCTCTGTAGATGGAAGAGGGGAGGAAGCGCCATCACCTGCCCCACATATTGAAGGGTAGTCCGGTAAAGGATTCCGGTGGAAGTGGCCCTGTCCAAAGCCTATGGAGGTGAGGGCCTAAGGCACGCCCCCTAGCAGTGACCCCGGGGGAGTTCCTAGTCGATGTGCATCAGCAGGACTCCCCCTACTGGTGGTTAAACCTTCCTGGACTTCTAGTGGACAGGCTGAAGCCGGATATACTCGGTTAGGACCAATGCCTGAGCCAATACCGCTCATCACCTGTAACCAATAAAGTTGTGGCCATTTTTAGCCCATTAACCTTAATAATTGTGTCATGTGTCTTTATTTCCAATGGGGCGGGGCGGGAACCCGCCACTCAAGAGACATCTGCAAGAACAGGATGCTGGACCAAATGGGCCATTTTTGTGTTTTCATCTCAGGAGACCCCTGCAGCTGGTTCAGAGCCCAGGATCCTGCCACAAAGCCTCTCCTCCTTACAAAGGGGAGGGTTGTGAGCAGGAGCCTTTTCCCACTTTGGCAGGGGGCTTTCTGGCCCCTGTCCAACTGGCCTGGCTGCCGCGCCACGCCCCCAGGTAGCCAACCAATCAGGTGGAGGCTTGGGGGCGGGGTTTAGCCACTCAATTGCGGCCGCGACAGCACTTCCCTTTCAATCCACTGCTGGTTTTCGTCAGATCACCCACCCACCCTCCCTTTAGTTCATTGCTTGGTTCACGAAGAGGTGGGTGTCCATTTTTAAAAAATAAAAAAATTCAGAACAGAATAAGTGGAGATTCTGATTATCAGCTTGCATCCTTGCCAAGCTTTGTGAGGGGCAGGGAGAGGAACAGCACATCCCATAGCAGATGAAAAGGGAGACTGTGGAAACAGGGGGGAAAAATGAAGACTGACGGTTCACCTCTATTTTGCTCAAGTACGAAGCGTACCTGGCAGGATAAGGCAATGCATCTGGAGAATATGTATGTTGCTAGTCTAGGAGGGTCCATGTCTCCCTGCTCTCCTCTTCCCTCTTCCAATCTCCTTAAAAATCAGTTCAGGCAGTTCCACCTCAGCGAGGAGAGGAAGGCGGGGAGACCTAGAGACCGCTTCAGACCCTCAGGCCTCGGAGACAGGCTGGCGTTGGTGGGGCGGGAGTGGAGCCAGTGGGGGGTGGGGGAAGGAAACGGAGCAGAGCGAAATCCTAAAAGCAAATGTTTGCCAGGATAAAACCACCAAAAAGATTGTTATTCTGCGTAATGTATTAATCTGGGTAAATACTGCACTGGAAACACTAACTGCTTTGTTTGGGCTGAACCTCCCGCTTCTCCTGAGAATTGGCAAGGCCTTGTTAATGCATGCTAGCCGCCCGTCAGGTAAGGCAGAGGGAAATCACAGCAAACCGAGTGGCTGGAAAGAAAGGAAACTGATGCCATAATTGATAGGACAAGCCGAAAAAAAATTATAATGAGCATTGAGTCAAAGAAGAAATGTGCATGCATGCACACAACTGGAACTTTTGTTGACAATGGCACCAAACTGTTCTCACTTTTCGGTTGCTGCAGTTCACTTGAAAAAAACAGCTTGCTTCTTTGGCAGTGGGAACTGGTATACTGTAACAATATTTGGACTATGGGTGGGAGCCAAAATAAGTTTTCACACATGGATCAGACCCATATATGCCCCTGGAGCTTTGTTTCCTGATTGCACCACAGCTGTTTCCACTGCTGAAGAGACAAGCCCCTTTTCATTTGGGGTCAAACATGGCTTGCCTCTTTGGCAATGGGAATTGATTTGCCTTGACATCAAATAATGTTTGTGACTGTGGCTGGGAGCCAGAAGAAATCTGTACACATGGAGCAGACCCATACATGCACCCGGGGCTTTGTTTCATGATTGTACCACAACAGCTTCCACTGCTGAAGAGACAAGCTGCCTTTCCAGACAAAGAGCACATGGGATTGCAGCGAATCCTATGCACACTCGTATGGGGATAAATCTCACTGAATACAATAGGGCTAACTTTTGAGTAAACACACATGGGATTGTGTTGAAACACAGGGCGAGGAACCTCAGACCTGGGGGCTGAATGTGGCCCTTCAGGCCTCTGTCTCTGGCCCTTGGAACTAGCTATGCCACTACCCTTGCTGCCTTTGCTTTACACCCTCCTTGTAAATGTTTGTCCAACTGGAATGTTTTGTCCAACTGGAATGTTTCCTTGAACTTTGATAATGCCTCATGCTTCTCTGGATGAATCATAGAAAAGAGCCTTTGCCCACTGAACAAAGGCAAAATTTGCATTTGTTGCTCCTCCCTCTTAAATACAGTGGTACCTCGGTTTACGAACTTAATCCGTTCCAGAAGTCCGTTCTTAAACCAAAACCGTCCTTAAACCAAGGCGTGCTTTGCCTAATGAGGTCTCCTGCCACTGGTGCCCTTCCACCGTATGGATTCCGTTTTTAGATTAAGGTAAAGTTTGCAAATGTGGGACGCGGGTGGCACGGAGGTCTAAACCACTGAGCCTAGGGCTTGCTGATCAGAAGGTCAGTGGTTCAAATCCCCACAACAGGGTGAGCTCCCATTGCTCAGTCCCAGCCCCTGCCAACCTAGCAGTTCGAAAGCATGCCAAAAAGTGCAAGTAGATTAATAGGTACCACTCCAGTGGGAAGGTAAACAGCGTTTCCGTGTGCAGCTCTGGTTTCGCCAGAAGCGGTTTAGTCATGCTGGCCACATAACTTGGAAAAACTGTCTGCAGACAAACATCGGCTCCCTCAGCCAGTAAAGCAAGATGAGTGCCACAACCCCAGAGTCGTTCGTGATTGGACTTAACTGTTGGGGTCCTTTACCTTTACCTTTTTAAAGTTCGTAAACCAGGACACTACTTCCAGTTTTGCTAAGTTCGTAAACCGAATCATTCTTAAACAGGACTGTTCTTAAACCGAGGTGCCACTGTATCGTGATTTAATTTACTGAAATTGGGAATGCTTAAATGCATTACTGTGTGTCTAATGTTGGAACGTTCCCCAGTAACTCTCGGGCAATTGGTTAACACTGGTCACATATGAGGTACCTTATTACATTCTCCATTTTGTTGTGTGTGTGAACGACTGGACCTTAACGGCTGCACCCTCGTGAACACTGAAGAAGAGAAAGTGTTACAGAACTCTCTCATTCTCTAAACACAAGAGAGGAGAGAAGTGCAAATGTTTCTGTGTGTATGTATGTCACAGAAAAGAGGACCGAAGTTGATATTCTCCCAAAGAAGCGGTAAGGAGAAGTCTGCTGGAAGTGGAAAGTGGAAACCTTTCAGAAGGAACTGCATGGCCTACTTGGGTCATGTGCAGAAGGTTTTGACTTCAAGTCTTGGAAAGAATGAGAGACACTGTTTGTCTGAACATTTAAAGAAGAAGCTGTAATCTTCAACTAAGAAAAAACAAGCCCAGGCATGTGAATGTAAATACTTTGCAGATGTTCTTCTTTAGCTATATGTTCTGCAGGTAAAAGCTTTTGAATATTTTAACAAGTGTTTTAATTTCAAGAAAAGAGTCAGAATTGCACATTTTGGCTTCCTAGCTGCAATTTAGCTACTCTACTAATACCATTGCCTCTGGGCAGAAGTTTCTCCAAAATGGAGTCTGGCCCTCAGGCAGAAATAAGGTTCCCAACCTCTGTGTTTATCAGTGAAATTGTTTCAGGTGCCATAACAGCCCAGCCCCAGGCTATCTGGAGGACCATATTCCCCCATATGAACCTGCCTGGACGCTGAGATCTTTGAGGTAAGCCCATCTCTCAGTTCTGCCATCCTCACAGGCACACTTGGTGGGGATGCAGGAGATGGTCTTCTTGGTGGCCGCTCCCAGACTTTGGTATTCCCTCCCTAGAAAAGCCAGGCTGGTTCCCTCCTTGTTGTCCTTCCACTGGTAGGTGAAGACTGTTTATTTTTAAAAAAATAATATTTATTAAAGTTTTAAAGGTTACAAAAAGAAAAAGAAAACACACCAAGTTAAACACAAACTTGTAAAAAACAGAAAAGGCACCACTTGTAAAAAACAGAAAAGGCACCTCTCAGGTGGGCACCATTGCCATTGTAAGAGAAGAAGGGAGGTGTTCATGGTGAGTTCTGGCACCTCTTTTTCTAGAAAAATAGCATTGATTGCCACAATACTCTGAGAGCATGGGGAATCTCTCAGGATGGGCTACAAATCAAGGGGAGAAATAAAGGAAGCAGAAAACAAGGAAGGAGAGAGAGAGAGAGAGAGAGAGAGAGAGAAAGAAAGAAAGAAAGAAAGAAAGAAAGAAAGAAAGAAAAAAAAAAGAAAGAAAAAAAGAAAGAAAGAAAGAAACCCTCAAATAGCCCTGATATGTGCACAATTTTTTAAAAAAAGAAGAAGAAGAAGAAAACACTTCTTGGAACTAAACACACACAAGACAAAGCCAAAAACTTGAGGAGAAGAGTGGTTACACACTAATTTAATTCCCTAATCCCCCCCTACTCTCCCCGCTGTTTACTCACTGATAAAATGTGCTGGAGTTCCAGGAGACAGCCAGATCCGCAGAACCTGACAGACCAACTTAGAGGCTATTTACCTAAAGCCCATGAATATTAAAATGGGTTTCCAAACGGGGCCCCGTCTTGAAGGGAAAGATTAGCACGGGGCTTCTTGCTGACAGTCCCTCCTCTTTCTCCCCCTCCGCAATTTCTCATCCGTGCCTGGTTTGTGCAAACACTTCAGGAGTCGGAATCGAGCTGAAGAGCCGGAACGTTTGGAAACGATACTCTCTGAAGCTCGGGAAATGGATTTGAGCAGAGAAAAAGAGGGAGAGAGAGAGGGAGGGAGGGAAAAAGAGAAGGAGATGGAGAAAACTGAGCCCAGGGTAGCTCCTTTTTGCATGCCCAGGTCTCTGCACCTGGAATAAATTATGCAAATGATGTGTGTTTGCATTTCAAGAGTCTTTGCCCTTTACACATATAGGATTAACTGGAAATAAAATTCCTTATCTTCCGTTTTCGGACTTCCTGGCCTGGAGCAGTTTACATTGCAAAAAGGCTCACGCACCATATTTTTAGATGGAAACATAAAATGTGCGTGCACACACACACAGGCATCTCTACACATACGTGCTTTTGCACATGTCTTCACAGTGGAGTTAGCATCTAGCTCTTTGCCAGAAATAAGGAAGGTAACAGATTTCTTTTTGGTGCTGCAAATGATTAAGTCTCTCTGGGAATACACAGATGGACACTGAAAAGGAACCTCCTGTGCCCAGGCTTTTAAAATTTTGGGTGCAGGTGGAGGGGAAACTGGAGCTGGAGCATTGCCAAGTCCCATGATTGAGATTTTAAAAAACAACAACATCAAAAACCCTTCACTGAGAGCACTCCTGATAGACCAAATTTAGATTTTGTTACCAGAGGAGTTTTATAAGTGGAACTTCCATAACGAATGGACTCTGACAGGGTAGAAAGCAAAATATCAGTGTATTAGATGACAGCGGTTGCCAACATGGTGCCCGTGAGCACACATGTGCCCTTGGAAATCTTCTCTGGTGCCCACAGAGTCCTCCTCCCACTGAATTTAGGCTTCCAGAAGCATTCAGAGAAGTAGGATAATGCCAGAACCTCGGTACAGGTTACATTGGGTTTGAATAATCTCCCTCCACCCCAACACGATCAAGTGGCTCCAACACTTGAGCTAAGACAAGCACAGCACAATATTTTGCAGTATTAGAGTAGGGTTACCAGGCATCCCCGGTTCCCGGGGACAGTCCCCGGATTTGCAAACCTGTCCCTGGACAAATTCCGTCCCCGGAATGTCCTCAAATTTGCAAATCTGTCCCCAGGAAATGTGGCAGCGGCAGTCTCAGCAGCCCGGAGCCAGCCTGGTAGCGCACTTAGCTCTGGCTGGCTTCATGAGCTGCTCGCTGCCGCCGCCACTGCCGAAGTGGAACTGGGGCGTCCGGCAGTACAGATCACCTGCCCCCTTCTCCCTTTGTTTTGACAGATCGGAGGAGGCTCAGGAGTTGAGGGCGGGTGGCCGTTGCCCAGGAGGTGCGCAAGGCACGTGGTTTCTCTGCCAGGCAAGGTGCAAAGAAGGAGAGAAGAAGAGTTTGAATTAAAAAAAAACTGGACAAAGGCTGGCTGGTTGTGACTCCTGAGCCTCCCCCAATCTCCTTTCCCCTTCCCCCTTTGTTTTGACTGATTGGGGGAGGCTTGGGGGTCGCGGGCGGGTGGCAGTTGCCCAGTTTTTAAAAAACTCTGCGCATTTATGTTTCACAGGGTGTGAATGAAGGGATTTGCACCTTCATACAATATGCATGAGCGTTGGGCCCAGGGTCTTTTGCCTTACCATCCCCACTACTGACTCCCTGTTGCTACTCAGCTTCAAAAAAGAAAAAGGAAAAAGGAAAAAAAGAATTCATTGAAAAAAAATCTGGTAACCATATATTATCGGGTGCACAGACCACCGCTTCCACTGCATGCTACCTTTTTGGATTTTCAAAAAACACACACAAACAAACAAGAACAATGCCAGGCAACCAATGGAATTGATTGTGTTGTTGGGCTGACCCTGTAGAACCTTGGGAAAGAGCTATAAAGCAGTAGATCACATGTGTTGCAAGAGAAAGGTCCCATAAGCAATCCCTGGTATCTCCAGTTTTGGCTGGGAAAAAGCTGAAACCCTGGAGGGCTGCAGTCAAAATTATAGTCCAGCCTTTGCTACCTGGTGTCTTCCAGATGCTTACTCCATTGGTGAAGACAAGACTGAACTAGAGGAACCAGTGGTCTGGTATGGTATAAGGCAGCTATTTTTGTTCCTATGAAACTCAAAATTATCTAGTTACAGATAGGTAGCCGTGTTGGTCTGCCATAGTCAGAACAAAATAAAAAAATTCCTTCCAGTAGCACCTTAAAGACCAACTAAGTTGGTGTATCTGAAGAAGTGTATCTGAAGAAGTGTATGTGCAAGTGTACACCTGCACATGTGTATCTGAAGAAGTGTGCATGCACACGAAAGCTCATACCAAGAACTAACTTAGTTGGTCTTTAAGGTGCTACTGGAAGGAATTTTTTTATTTTGTTTTCAAAATTATCTAGTGGGTTTGGGTTGTGAAACATTCAGGTAGTGTATAACACTGCAATGGCCAAGAACAACACAGTTGTTGTTTTTCTTTAAAGTGATACAGCAAATGAAAGGGGGAAGTGTGGACGTGAAGAACATAGATGTGTATAAGAAAGAGACAGGGAAAAAAACCCAATATACAAAAATGCAATGTAATACACTCCCATATATTCTTATATGAATTGGTATGGAGTTATTATTCTAATACATATGTAGATGTTAAAAGCATACTGCACTCTGTATAAACTCATTACAAATGTTATCATATTTCTCCAAATAAAGTCTACAGAATATTCTTTTCAGCTACCGTACTTTTCCGTATATGAGACACCCCCATGTATAAAATCTGGGGACTCAAATTTAAGAAAACGGAGGGAGATGGCACAGAGTTGTTGAGCTTTTTGGGGGGGGATTACACAGGGTTGTTGAACTTTTTTTAGGGGGGATTGTCGAAAATCACTCACCTGCACACATCCAAAAATCCACCTTTTGTCTGTTCCCTTGCTGGCAGAAGCTGCCGCAGCATCAGCCAATCAACACCAGCCATTGACGCCCATTAACATGCCCAATAGGCGCTGACAGCGATGGCAGCAACCAATCAAATGCCCACCCTATGCACTATCCATGTCTAAGAGGATCCCAACTTTTTAGCATAATTTTTAAAGGAAAAACCTAGTCTTATACATGGAAAAGTACAGTATATACCTATTGTATGGAAATCAACAATGGGACAACAGAAATGGATTCTATGTGCCCTAATGGTGGCCAAGAGACTGATACTGATGAACTGGAAGAATAAAGATTTGATACCCTTTAATCAATGGACCAACAAAATGGAGACACTCGCAACTTATGAATGGACTGCTTGCAGATGAAGTACAATACAGTTGCAGAGGAGGAAAATGTCCATCTAAAGTCCTCGGCTAGTATGCAAAGGTTCAGTGCATGGGACCATAGCAATTCTGCCAAACAAAACTTGCCTACTGGATTTTGAAGAACATGACATTTATTCCACTTTTTTAAAGAGTTTGCTCCTCTTTTTCTGCCAGCAAGAGTATTCTGGTAATGACCTGAGCTGAAAGGGTAAATGCATATAAATATTTTCTTTAACAATAATTAATATTTGATTAATTGAAACGAACCCTCGGGATAAAAGATGAAGGAGCACTTCCCAAGCCGGCTATAAAGATGATGGGGATGAATGAAATCAAGACACCTGAATGTTGAGAGCCCATCTCTAAGTGTTTATGAAATGGCAATACATAAAAATATTTATCTACGTCTCCTATGGTACATGCCACAGTGAGCAATTTATCAGCTAAAAAGGCAATTTCCATTAATCACTCATTAATGATTAGTTAAGTGTCACCTTAATTTAAAGTGTGTTTCTGAGATGGCGCATGCTTTTGAATACATGCGCTTGGAAGAGAGAACGCTATTATGGAGTCAGGCTAGCCGCCCTTTGGATGACCTTGGAAAACCCTCCTTGCTGAACCTGCTGAGGGCTCCTGAACATTTGGAAGTCACCGTTTGCAGGAGGAAAGCTTGATTGAGCTTGTTCTTCCTGGTTCATGAAAACCCTACACCAGGGCTTGAGTGCACAGCATTCAAATGTTCCAATTTATCATTACAGCAGAACCCAAGGAGTGCACATCTGCCAAGACCATGACTTGGATGTGATCCCAATTCATAAGGAATGGCCCTTGCTCGATATTCTCACTCTTAAAGCAAGGGAGCAATTAGGCAATCTTTATTTACCTGCCACAAAATGAGGTGTTAGCCAGTGGGAGAAGTCATTTTAGGACAGCAGCAAGCAGAAATGTCTCAGTGACCTCCATTGGTGAAAGTTCCAAACTCTTTAACACAAAAGGCAAAACCACACAGAAAGCCACCAATGAGCTATTTTACTCTGTTGGAGGGGGAATGGAAATTTCTGCTGTCTCCCATGCCACTCCCCCAGATTTCTGGTTGAGTTCAGAGACGTGGTGAAAAAAGCTAGTGGTGGGATATAATGACTCAATAAATGGTCCTCAATAAATGGCTTTTGTAAATCTGGGACTGTCCCTGGAAAATCGGGACACTTGGAGGGTATTTGCTCAGGACCACATGGAACCATGAATGTTTCTCTCTGTTTTCTGCCTTGCACAACAAACCACAGAATGGAACTGATGGCTTGTGACTGCAACATGCCTTTGTTTAAGCACTCAGGCTTCCATTAGAAGCACCTCTCTGATGTTCTGTGAGCTCACACATCTCTCCCCTTTCCCTTCCTCTCTTCTACAATAGACAAGGTTGATCCCAGCCACAACCCTGGGAAATGTCAGCTTGGAAATGTTAGCCTCAGAGTGATTTGCATGCATTACAAAGTGACAGGTGACATGAGTGAGCAACCTCACCTAATGGATGATTAATGGTTTGATGTTGACCAGCGTCGTTGACTTGTTCTCCTGCTCTTTGGGAAACTTCAAAGACAGCTGGCATTTCCTTCAGACAGGGTAGCAAGCGGAATTGTTTAATGAGCACATCCATAGCATAATTTTGAAGCAGAAATATACTTGCATACAACTCAATGTATGTGGCTCCATGACTCAGTGGACGCGGCTGTCATTATCTGTACTCTGTTCTCAGGCTTGGTTAGTGACCAAGGGTAGACCCTGGGGCTTCAGGTAGGGTAGGAGATGGTCGTCAAGTGCAGCAGAAAACCTGTGGGGTTTCGTGTGTGTAGAAGAATAGCAGGAGGTCAAATGGATAGCCTACCTCTACAATTGTATGGCACAAGGGAAGCATGGGTGGGGAGAGAGACCTCTCTTTGAATGTAAGTGATGCTCCTACAATCACTTTGTCAGACACTTCAAGTGTCCCTATTTTCCAGGAACAGTCCTGGGATTTACAAAAGCCATCTCGGTTTCTCATTTGATCCTAGAATGTCCCGCTTTTCCTTAGGATGCCTCTATTTTCATCAGAGAAACTTTGGAGGGTATAGAATAGCTCATACCTATTTTCACTGGAGAAATGTTGAGATGTCCCTATTTTCATTGGAGAAATGTTGGAAGGTATGGAATAGGACGTTCCTAATTTCATCGGAGGAATGTCGGAGGGTATGCTTTGTAGGGAGAATGGGGGACCAGAGTAGCACTTTGCTGATCTTTGGCTTCACAGCAGTCATTGGTGACTTCTGTGGGTTTGGGCTGAAGGGAGTGCTATGGTCTACTGCATTACTCTCCAAAGTCCAAGGCAAGGTGTTGCAATGGGTTCAAAGGTTGAAGTCACTTTAGCTGGGAGAGTAAAGCCAGAGCAAAGAAGCATCCTTACTAACTTGTTCCTGGATAGGAAAGACTCTCTCCCACTCTTCACACATTTGCAATGTCTTGCAAGTTCATTATTTTTCTCAACTCTTTCCACTGATAAGAAGAAGACTGAATACTGTAGGGTTGGGGTAGGAACCTTCCAACATTCACATTCCCTTCTGGGAAACTTTCCAAGGCCCAGTGGTGAGTGGAGGCAGAGGCAAATAGTAGTTAGGACAATGAATGCAAAATTGTACCTTTGTACAGACAGGCAAAAAAATGGGGGTTGTGAAGCAGGGCAAGTGAGGGCTGCGACCCCTGGAGAGTTCCAAGGAGCAGATGGAGAGACCTTGAGGGCTGCATTTGACCCCTGAGGCTCAAGTTCCTCTCCTCTGCTATACAGCAAAGAAACAGAGGGAGATGTTCCTGATGGTTCACTTGCAACAGTAGTACAAATCCCTTTCCCAGGAAACTCGTGAAAGTCTAAGCAATTTTCTTATTGTGCTTCAAGCTGGCATTGGCTGGCCTAAGTTTAAATTGCCCGGGTAAAAATGCAGTTTTTCACCAAAAATCTGATTTAGTTGTGAGTATGTTTTACACAGGTATTTGTGTGTAACCATGTTGGCAGCTGCCCCAGAAGAAGAAGAAGAAGAGTTTGGATTTGATATCCCGCCTTTCACTCCCTTTAAGGAGTCTCAAAGCGGCTAACATTCTCCTTTCCCTTCCTCCCCCACAACAAACAGTCTGTGAGGTGAGTGGGGCTGAGAGACTTCACAGAAGTGTGACTAGCCCAAGGTCACCCAGCAGTTGCATGTGGAGGAGCGGAGACGCGAACCCGGTTCCCCTGATTACGAGACTACCGCTCTTAACCACTACACCACACTGGCCCCAGACATCTCTCTCCATCTTCCCACCTTCCAAAATTCTGCAACCTGGCCATGCTCTTAAAAGCTGGAGATTCTGTAGCATTATTCTTAGCATCGTAGCAAAATGCTGAACGCAGGATACAGATATGCAAACAAAAGGCGCGGACTATGCAACTGCAGCTCATTCATCACCTCCCATTGAATTATAAGGACAAAATCTGTACCGTCTGGGGTACAGTTTTAAAAAGTCAAAACCATCCCCTCCCCAATGCTGTTTTCAGGCACACAGTTCGACTTTCTCCTCTTTGTGAATGGTTGCTATGGGGGTGGATGGGTAATAAAGTTAAAGTGTGCCCCTGGGGGACAATGTTGCAATTGAAGCACAACTTCTACTGATGGAGATGGTAAGTCTGTGGTCTCTGCAGTTTGTGAACTTCCCACTGAGGAAATATCCAGGCCCTCCTCCAGCAAATGCTCTACTCTTTGCAGAGAAGAGCGTCTTAGTAGCAAGTGATATGAATCGCTTCATCCACCAGTGCTATGCCTCTTTCTTGGACACTCCCTATGCCCCATGTTTGTGCTTGCTTATCTTCCTTCACTAAAACCCTGTGCCTCTTTCTTTCTCGTCACCCTCACTGTCTCATCCACCAATAGGTCTGTCCCATAATGGAAACAGGGACTGAAGGCACATTTATACAATCCCCTATCAAATGGCAGAATATTGGGGGGAGGGGTCCCCCCCAGTGGAGAATGTTGCAAAGTTAAGATGGGGAGTCTGTGCTTTTCCTTGGAGAAAGATGCACAATTAAGTTGAGACCCTGAGGGTTTGAATGCAGGAATGATGCACCATTAAACCAGGTCAATGTTTTGGAATGGGGAATATTGCACTGTGCTTCTGAATGGGGGTATAAAACACACTGTACATGCAATACACCACTATTATTCAGGATTGTGTAGGTTCTCTCTTGTCTGGAAAATATTTCCTCCTGGTCTAAATAGGACCACCCACAACCTCTTACAAATGGTAAAGTTGAGATGACTCAACATCTATCATGTTTATCCACCTGTCACAAGGTAGGACTCCCCTGCATTAAAAAGAAAAGAAAAGAACAGAGTAACCCTTTGCCTTGTATGGGTGGCTTGACTTTTCTCCTCCAAACCCTCTTTCTGCCTATATAAAATATTATAAGGTGGTCATTCTCGCTACTCAGGGATGTAGTGCGAGCCTCCCATCTGGATTTGTCTTTCCCCACCTGCCCTCCCATTTATCAGAAGGTCTGGCCAGGTGATTAGTAGCACCTTTCCTAATGAACATTAGATTTGGAAAGTTGGGGCGACGCGAGCTGTTTGCATATGCCGATTAATTAGCCCGACATCAGCTCTCGCCTGTCAAAAGATCAGCGCCCATTGACAGTTTACTTTAAGTGGCCCAATTAGCATAACAAATGACTCGCCAAAAGTTCTGAAGGCATCCTGTTGATTAATGCCATTCATCTTGCAAACCGGGCGGCAGGCGGCTGAGCTGCTCCGTCCTAATGATTATTATTATACACATATATGTTTAGACATATTAAGGCTCGTTGTCAGAGAAGTGACAGGGCTCACGAGTCACTCAGGTGCCTTTAAAAGCAGCTAAAAATAGGCCACCGAATGCCCGTCATTGTCAGGGAAGTTTGCTCCTGAGGTAGAGTTTAATTTTTCCCCATTCCTACTGTTAGGCCAAGGGATGACAGTATGTCATCCGTGGGGGCGATGGTGCCCTTGAGGTCTTCCCAAGGTGCCCATCAAGTCTTTGAGCCCCATCTCAACACACACACCAACATACCCTCCAACATGTCCAGGCCAAAAACCAGGACATGTATCTTCTGGACCATGCTCTCAGGCCAGTCATGTGAACCACATGAGAGCATGGAGCCCCAAAATGGGATTTCTGGGTTTAATCAGGGCAGTTGAGAGGGATGCACTAAGTGCTCCCTTTGTCAAGATCTAGTGAGGGTCTCTAGAAAAGCACGTTGAGCTGAAGAAGGAAGTTTCCCACTTCCTCTTTCAGCTCTATGCTCTCTTCAAGGCTCAGATTCATTCTACTGGATCTGACTTTAACTCAGATTCCTTGGGGAAATTATATTTTTGAGCACACACTTTCTTCCCTTCTGTTGTTTGAAGTGGGGAGGGGAAGTCTGATCCATGGGGGGAAAGTGACCAGAGTGAGAGGTGCCTGCAATATTCGCTCAAAAATCCCAAAGTGCCCACAGGCCTAAAATAGGCTGGCAACCCCCTGTATTAGGCAGAGTGAGGCAACTCTCCCAGGTGCTGAATATTGAGGGACATCTTTCATTGCACCTGAGGTCATCTTAGGAGGCCGCGTGGAACCAGGAGAGGCCCGAAGGCTCAGAAGGAACAGAAGAAGCACACTTCTCCTGATTTTGCTTTACAGGTCTCCATCCAAGTAACATGTACAAATAAAGGCATCTACTAGGGTAAAGCATGCATAAAGATGCATATATCTGTGAGAGTAAGACACATCAAGGCATTATGCCAGAAGAAATTTCAAAATATGCGTACATCAGGCAAAATTGCAGATAAAAACTGTGCGTGTTGTGGAAAATTCACACCAAAATGCTGACGGGTTTTCACGAGGACTTAAAAAAGTTCGCAAGCTGATATGAAGATGTGGAGAACCAAAATTAAGGCTGGGAAAGTGAAAAATGGAAAGAAACCATAATGCAGAACCTCTCTTCTTTTGAAGGCTTTGTAAAACAGGTGGCAGGAATAGCCATATTTTTTACGAATTGTTCATTCTGTGAAAGTTCTCTAATAAGTATTGCAAATGGGATTTTGCCCATTTTTGGTGTGTGAAAGCAGAATAGTGTGTTTTAATAAGTTCAACCACTCCTCTCTTCAAGTAAGTGTGTGTGTGTGTGTGTGTGTGTGTGTGTGTGTGTGTGTGTAAAGCAAGTTTCTAGATGCAGCAAAACCAGGGCAGGGAGAGGAATGTGGGGCAGGGGGTAAATGAAAAGTATGTTTTCAGTTGTATAAAAAACAGCAACACAATGTAATCAGGGAAAATATATAACATATATTGTTTTATCATTTGTTTCACATACCCAGTGGGACACCTGAAACGGCTGTGTGGAATACTTAGAGAATAATATCATGACCGCTAGGCATCTGTGATTTGTTTCTCAGTTCTGCACTTAATTGCAGAAGTAATTTAAATGTGGCACCAGCTACTTAGGGTTCAAGCAGTAAGAAGGTCCGAGATGGTTAAGCAATTTACTTTATTTGACCAGAGCATTGCTTGCCTGCCCTACATCAAATGACCACAGGGCAGGTAGCGATACAAAACAAAACAAAACAAAACAAAACAAAACAAAACAAAACAAAACAAAACAAAACAAAACAAAACAAAACAAAACCAAACCAATGTTATGACAGAAGCAGCTCAGATGAAACTAAATCCTGCCTTTAAAATCACAATATTCCCAGTTATCCAAAGGCCCTGAAAAGCAGTTGAGGTTTCTTTATTTTTCACGTGGGGCCACAAAGTTAATACCAGTTGTGCCTGTGGGTTGTTGGGAAATGTATTCCATTTGAGGGCCACATTTCCTTCTGGATAACCCTTTGAGGGCCACATGGTAGTGGTGGGCGGGGCCAGAGGCAAAAGAGGGCGGAATGGTGGACATGAATCTTACCTTCTATGCGCACTTGCACACAACCCTCTCTATCCTTCAGCCAGACAAGCAGAGCTCAAGGCCGGGAGAGACACTGAAGGAGTGAAGCAAAACTGGTGTTTCCCAGGGGCCACATGGATATAGAGGACCACGTTTGGCCCTTGTGCTTCAAGTTTCTCACCTGTTGCTTGGCAAAGGGCATTCCATAGGCAGGAATCTTATTTAGCTCCTACTAGTGACCCCTACTAGGTCAAAAGCCATAGCAAAGCATTCACCAAAAGCCATATAATGAAGGTGCCTCTGTAGGGAGGGAGGTTTCATTTATTTGTTATCTACTGCATTTATACCCATCTTTGCTTCTAAGGAACTCAAGGTGACATACATGGTTCTCCCCCCTCTTCATTTACTACCCAAAACAACAGCCCGGTGAGGTAGGTTAGGCTGAGAAGCAGTTAAAAGGTAAAGGTAAAGGGACCCCTGACCATTAGGTCCAGTCGTGACCGACTCTGGGGATGTGGCGCTCATCTCGCTTTACTGGCTGAGAGAGCCAGTGTACAGCTTCCAGGTCATGTGGCCAGCATGACGAAGCCGCTTCTGGCGAACCAGAGCAGCGCACAGAAATGCCGTTTACCTTCCCTCTGGAGCTGTACCTATTTATCTACTTGCACTTTGACGTGCTTTCGAACTGCTATGTTGGCTGGAGCAGGAACCAAGCAACAGGAGCTCACCCCGTCACAGGGATTCGAACCACCAATCTTCTGATCAGCAAGCCCTAGGCTCTGTGGTTTAACCCACAGTGCCACCCGCGTCCCTCGAGAAGCAGTTACTGGCCCGCAAATTCACCATAGTGAGAAGCACGGCTGAGCAGAGATTCGAACTCAGCATCCCTCGGAGTCCCTTCCAACTCTACAAGTTGTATGATACAATGAGCTCTGGTCTCCCAGGTCACAGTCCAACACACTAACCACTACACCATACTGCTACTCCACAACATAGGGGCTTCCCCAGAGAATACCCTCCCTCTGGGCTTGTCCAGCTCATTATATATGCCCACAGGCACTTTTACGTGCCAGCTTAATTTGCCTTGCCATTCTTTCTGAAGGCAACCCGTGAGATGGCATTCTCAGTAGCAGTTGCCTCCCCCCAAATTCAGCTGGCACCAATCCTGACAAGCCTCGGGCATCTTTGGAAGACATTTTTGCTGATTTATTTCGCCAGGCATCTGGTTAATTGATTGGAGGAAGTGATGTTTTCTACTCTCCCCTTGCCGAACTGCTTTGCACCATGATTTATATTTGCTATCATTATTTGTTTTATATTATTATTATTATTATTATTATTATTATTATTATTATTATTAGCTTTGATGTTGTTCCCTGCTCTGGGATCTGTTTTAATGACGAACAAGCTAGGAGTGCCCTGAATAAATAAATAAAGCTCTCTCTCTCTCTCTCTCTCTCTCTCTCTCTCTCTCTCTCTCTCTCTGTGTGTGTGTGTGTGTAAACTGGCCCAGAACAGTTCCCTTGTTTAAAAATTTAAATGCTTTAATAGAATGTTTAATCTCTCAATAGATCAGGCCCGTACTTCTCATACAAAAAGCTTCAGCTCAATCACACTGAGCAACATTGATCTGGAAAGGCAGTTAAGAGGAGCATTAACAAAGCCTTAAAGAGACGCCTCCACATTTCCCCTAAAGACCGCAATGGGGACAAATGCTTTTGTTTGTTTGTTTTGAACCGGGGACGCACCAAGGAAATGGACAATGGCCCCTGATAAATACACAAATAAACGTTTTGGGTACATAGGGCTGGTTAGGCCTTGGCATAAACACAACTACCTTTCTCTCATTCTGCCACGTTGTGCAAAGGATACAGAATGAGTGGGGTGTTGTATTGGGCGACTTGGAGATGCAAACAGGGGCAACATATGGGAAATGCCAATTCTAGTTGGCACCATTTGAGAGTCATGGTGGACCAAGAGCTTAACATGAGTCAACAGTGTGCTGCAGCACCAAAAAAGGGGCTATTCTAGGCTGCATCAACAGAAGTCAACAGAAGCAGGTGCTGTAACTCTCCAACAGTTTGACTTCACCCCTGAAGGCGCACTCCTTCATTGTGTCCCGAGACAGACAGATGTCAACAACAACATTACGTTTGACCTCCTATGTCAGGGACAAGGGACAGTGCTCAGTGGTTGGTCACTGAGGACACGGTGCTGGACTAGACAGGTCATTGGCCAAATCCAGCCGGCCTTGTCTTAGGTTTTTCCAAGACGTGGCAGCGTGTTAGCATTCAAGAACATAATTTTAGATAATGGGATGGAGAAAACAGTCTGTTTTCATTGAACTACTGGCCAACTGTGGGTGGCAACTGGCCCCATCTTAGTTGGATATCGTAGGAAAGGAAGGAACCACGGAAGGGGAAGGGATTTCTGAATTACGTGGGCCACATTATTTGCCACAGAGAGAAAGAGAGAGGGAGGGAGTTAGAACCCGCTTCCACTACTATTTTGACATTAAAATTCCAACACCACTAGCTCCGTAAGGAAGGTGAACTGGAATACTGGAGCAAAAGCTGGTTTAATCCCAGAGCCAGAAACTATTTTGGGATCCATCTGGCCCTGTCATTTATGCATGTGATGAACTTTCATCACGTTCATTCCATCAAAGTGCTTTTTTGGGGTGAGTGGTTGGGAAATCTATTTTTACTGGGGATATTAGAGTAACCAAAGGCCAGGGGACCAGAAGACCAGATTGTGAGGGAGACACAAGCCACAGCCACTAATTATTTCCAAGGGCATCTAACTAACAGCTTTCCGTTTTTTATTTCTCCCGCGTGGTGATCCATTGGGTTTGTGGACTTTGGCATGTTTTATGTCTGGAATTTATCATGTGTTTACTGCTGGCCAGTAAGTCAACCGAGGAGGTGGGGGGGGGAAGCAGCTAGGGTAAATCTTTGGTGACGGGACTATCGTGAATTGAAATGAGCAAGAAATAACACATCTTAGCAGTGGGATGTCACGGGGATAGAATTTTCAACGTGAGGCAAGACCCCTAAGATATCCATTTATTTTAATGGATGTAAAAATAGAATCTGTATGCCTTATTCTGTGCACTAGAGGTGACCTAGGACACGGGCAAAGGCAGCCTTCCCGGTATAGTGATTTAGCACTCTGACTACTCAGTGCAGTAATTTACTACTAGTACAACTGCTTCTACAACCAGTACTGGATTTATCTTTTTTAAATTGTATGCTGCTTGGAGTATTCTGTTAATATTAAAACAACCAATGTGATTTTGAAACAGATACTACCATTCCACATAATACTTTGCTACTACTATTTACTGGTACTATAGCTACTAATTGTGCTATTACTAGTGCTTTACAACATAACTTACTACTAGTGGTAGCTGCTTTTACTACTACAACAGTCATGTTTCTGTTTTTAATTTCACATTGTGCTTATTATCAGAATATGGCAAGAGAATCAGATGAAGAGATGTCAATAAAGAACTATTACTCAATTGACTGCTAGCAAAATGAATTTCCATAGGGACAAATGTAAGGTTCTGCACTTAAGCAGGAAGAACCAGCTGCAAAAATATAAGATGGGGGACACCTGGCTTACTAGCAGTACGTGTGAAAAGGATCTAGGGGTCTTGGTGGAACACAAGCTCAGCATTAGTCAAAAGTGTGATGTAGCAGCAAAAAAAGAGGCCAATGCTATTCTAAGCTGCATCAACAGAAGTATAATGTCCAGATCAAGGGAAGTAATAGTACCACTCTAGTCTGCCTAGGTTAGAACACACCTGGAATACTATGTCCAATTTTGGGCCCCACAGTTTAGGAAGAGTGTTGACAGGCTGGAATGTGTGAAGAGGAATCATAGAATCATAGAGTTGGAAGAGACCACAAGGGCCATCAAGTCCAACCCCCTGCCAAGCAGGAAACACCATCAGAGCACTCCTGACATATGGTTGTCAAGCCTCTGCTTGAAGACCTCCAAAGAAGGAGACTCCACCACACTCCTTGGCAGCAAATTCCACTGTCGAACAGCTCTTACTGTCAGGAAGTTCTTCCTAATGTTTAGGTGGAATCTTCTTTCTTGTAGTTTGGATCCATTGCTCCGTGTCTGCTTCTCTGGAGCAGCAGAAAACAACCTTTCTCCCTCCTCTATGTGACATCCTTTTATATATTTGAACATGGCTATCATATCACCCCTTAACCTCCTCTTCTCCAGGCTAAACATGCCCAGCTCCCTTAGCCGTTCCTCATAAGGCATCGTTTCCAGGCCTTTGACCATTTTGGTTGCCCTCCTCTGGACACGTTCCAGTTTGCCAGTGTCCTTCTTGAACTGTGGTGCCCAGAACTGGACACAGTACTCCAGGTGAGGTCTGACCAGAGCAGAATACAGTGGCACTATTACTTCCCTTGATCTAGATGCTATACTCCTATTGATGCAGCCCAGAATTGCATTGGCTTTTTTAGCTGCCGCGTCACACTGTTGGCTCATGTTAAGTTCGTGGTCAACCAAGATCCTTTTCACATGTACTGCTCTCAAGCCAGGTGTCACCCATCTTGTATTTGTGCCTCTCATTTTTTTTTGCCCAAGTGCAATACTTTACATTTCTCCCTGTTAAAATTCATCTTGTTTGTTTGGGCCCAGTTCTCTAATCTGTCAAGGTCGTTTTGAAGTGTGATCCTGTCCTCTGGGGTGTTAGCCACCCCTCCCAGTTTGGTGTCATCTGCAAATTTGATCAGGATGCCCTTGAGTCCATCATCCAAGTTGTTGATAAAAATGTTGAATAAGACCGGGCCCAAGACAGAACCCTGTGGCACCCCACTAGTCACTCTTCTCCAGGATGAAGAGGAACCATTGATGAGCACCCTTTGGGTTCGGTCAGTCAGCCAGTTACAAATCCACTGAGTGGTAGCATAGTCAAGTCCGCATTTTACCAGCTTCTTTACAAGAATATCATGGGGCACCTTGTCAAATGCCTTGCTGAAATCAAGGTAGGCTACATCCACTGCATTCCCTTCATCTACCAGGCTTGTAATTCTGTCAAAAAACGAGATCAGGTTAGAGGGCAACTAAAATGATTAAGGATCTGGAAAACCCTTAAGTTGAGGCCCTAGTAGGTGTCAGGAGTTCAGCCTACACTTGAGTAGGACCCTGGCAGAGACACATGCCCAACTGGCATGTTCCCTCCCTCCTGGTCGATCATTCAGGAGCTTCATAAGCTTTCTTCTGCCCGAACATCACAGCGACCGATGCCAACCAACACCGGCACACTTAGGGATCTGCAGAGTTTGCACACCTTGTGTGACAGACCTCAGCAACTCAGCATTTTAGCTAATCTACTTTATTTACATATAAACACACATGGAGCACTGCAACATGGCTCCCTCTCTCTCTCTAGCATCAGACAGCAAAGAGAAAAAGAACAAAGGACAATAGTCCTACTTCATGGAACACAGGAACACAAACATCCTGTTTCCGTCACTTCCCCCTCTGTGGAGTCAAAACATACACCATCATGTGAAAGACAACAATCTCATGACCGCAATCATGGAGCAGGAATTCTAACAGTAGGAACACAGTAATGTAGGAAGCTGCCTTCTACTGAATCAGATTATTGGCCGATCTAGCTCATCACTGTCTGCACTGACTGGCAGTGCCTCTCCTGGCTTTCAGGCAAGAAGACTGTCACTAGCCCCGACATGCTGAGGATTGAACCTGGGCCATTCTGCATGCAAGGAAGATGCTCTCCTGCTGAGCTATAGTGGCTCCCTTAAAAGTAAGCTGAGATGCGAAGACACAAGATCTACCCACTCTGGAAGAATGGCAGATGAAGATGATAGACTATATGGGACTGGCAGAAATGACCGGCAGAATCCGAGACCAGAGAGAAGAGTCGGCGGAAGAAGACTGGAAGAAGTTTAAAGACTATTTGCGGAAATATTGTAAAATTAATGAATGTTAGAATGATGTTGGATAGAAATTAAGTGGTTTCCAGCTGTAATGTTGAAGAGACATGGAAAATAAGGTTTTAAAATAAGTAAAAACTAATGGTGAGGATTTGCTGAACTGATAATTTGAATTGGAATATAAGAAAGGGAGGTATGAGGAGGTCTGGAAAATAAGTTAAAAGAAAATAATTAAATGGAAATTCTATGTGTTTTTAATTGTTTTTATTTTTGTATTTTTGTATTTTTGATGTTTCTTTTCTTTTTGTTTTTATATTATATTACTTTTGAAAACTTTAATAAATATCTTATAAAAAAAAAAGTAAGCTGAGATGCAAGCCCTCATGGTTCTGAACAAACGGTTGACTGGATCAGAGCATCGTCTGTGTAGTTCAATACTGTCAGCACTGAATGACAAGAGCTTTCCAGCTGGGACTCTTTCCCAGGCCTACCTGAAGATGCCATTTTGGACTGAACCTGGGACCTTCTGCATGGATAGAAAATGCACTACAGGCATTCCCCAAGATGCTTTCAAGACATGCCAGAGTCTTGAACACAGGTCCCCTCACCTGCGAAAGGCGGATTAGGGCATTTCAAGGGGGGAAATCACCCCCCAACCTATGCTCCGAGATGTAAAATGAAACAAAAATAATGGGTTTACAAGGCTGATAAATATTTGCTCTCCTTCCCGTTCTGTTCCCTTCTGCCTTCACGTCCATCCTCCCTCGTTGATAATACTAATTTGGCTTGTCTGTTCTTCCCGGCCTGCTTTTCCTCGCTCCCTCTCTCCGTCCCAGCAGCTGCAATCCGCAGAACGATTGAGGCGAAGGATTTTGCCAGAGGAGGGTGGCCGCGGCTGCTATAATGAAGCCCTGCCAAATACCAGTTAAGTGAGCCAGTAATGATGCCCTCTCCGTCTATATATTCCACTGCGGCACAGGCACCCCTCTGGAACCGGGGAGAGAGACTGCCAGATTCAAAGAGAGCTGGGAGCATCTCACAGAACAGCGTGAAAATAAGATACAGCTAGGAACCAGAGTTCTGTTTTGTAGTTTTTAAAAACATAAATACACTACGGTATGTGTGTTTGTGTTTGTGGGTAGAGAAACAGGTGGGGGGGATCCTATCATGTAGCACATTGTTAAACTGTGGAACTACCTCACACAGGTAGAGATGACCACCAATTTGTATGTCTTTAAGAGGGTTGGGAGTTTTCTTGGCAGGGATACTGGAGTGGCTTGCAGGTTCCTGCTCCAGGTGGATCACATTTGGTCAAAACTCTCCACTATGACCTGTCCATCTTGGGTGCCCTGCTCAGCATAGCTCATAGCTTCTCTGAATTATTCAAGCCCCTTCGCCACAGCAAGGCAGGGCTACTGGTCCCATCACCTCCTGGCAAATAGAAGGGGAAGAAATGGAGGCAGTGAGAGATTTTACTTTCTTGGGCTCCATGATCACTGCAGATGGTGACAGCAGTCATGAAATTAAAAGATGCCTGCTTCTTAGGAGAAAAGCGATGACAAACCCAGACAGCATTTTAAAAAGCAGAGACAGCTATGGTTTTCCCAGTAGTGATGTATGGAAGTGAGAGCTGGACCATAAAGAAGGCTGATCACCGAAGAATTGATGCTTTTGAATTCTGGTGCTGGAGGAGACTCTGGTGCTGGGGTTGCAGCGCTCATCTCGCTCTATAGGCCAAGGAGCCGGCATTTGTCAGCAGACAGCTTCTGGGTCATCCGGCCAGCATGACTAAGCCGCTTCTGGTGAACCAGAGCAGCGCACGGAAATGCCATTTACCTTCCCGCCAGAGTGGTATCTATTTATCTACTTGCACTTTGATGTGCTTTCGAACTGCTAGGTTGGCAGGAGCAGGGACGGAGCAACGGGAGCTCACCCCGTCGCGGGGATTCAAACCACGACCTTCTGATCGATAAGCCCTAGGCTCTGTGGTTTAACCCACAGCGCCACCCGCATGAGAGAGAGAAGACGGTGAGTCTTTCGTGTCACTTGTTACCTGGACCTATTTTAACTGGAAATACCAGGAATTGAACCTGGGATGCTCTGCATGCAAAACAGATGTTTTACTCCAGCCCTATTGCTTCCAGAGGGGTCAACTCCACCCCATCCCTTCGTGAATACAACTTAACCAGGTAGATACTGTTATGTACTGAAGTTCTCACCCTGGGCCAGCAGGGGGATACTGTAGATAGTTTTCACTCAGGTCCACACATGCAAATAAGGGATTGAAAGTGACGTTCAGTGATTGGATAGTTAGAGAAAGTGTTACAGTTGTGTTGTAGTGGAGCTCTATATAAGCAGGCTGGGTGAACCCTCCAGTTCAGTTCTGTTCTGGCCTTTGAATAAAGAAGAGCTGTTTGAAGAATCGCTGTGTTGACTGATATGTTCACCCACAACTTAACAGATATGTTTGGCTGCGGCTCATTGTTGACTTGGTAGCAAACCTAGGTTGATCCTAAGCTGCTTCAATCATGGATCTGCTTTGAAGCCCCAAACCCAGGGCTTTGCTTCCCCCAAAACAACCATTTAGAGATACGTGTCTCTGACCATCCCTCCCTATTTCATATCCACAAAGAAAAGGGACTGTGACAGTTTTCCTAGACAGACTTGTTCCACTACTATAAAATCTGAGCCTTTTGTCTTAAATGGTTTGCAGCTAAGACCGGCGGGGAAAGAAAGTTCCATATAACAGATCGAAAGCATTTCTCCACATTTGTGCATAATCTACAGCTAAGCGACAACCTGGTGTACAGAAACACAAGTTGCCTAATGCTTAGATAAGCACCCCTGGATGAAGAGGGCCCCTCGATGCAGTAGCCTAAACTTCACATTAGCAGCCAGCCTGAGCGCTCACAGCTGAATCTCTTAATTTAAGATTCGTCCATCAGAATTTCTTAGGGAGTGGGATGGGGTGGAGGGAGAGAGAGAGAGAGAGAGAGAGAAAGAAAGAAAGAAAGAAAGAAAGAAAGAAAGAAAGAAAGAAAGAAATAGCAGAGCAAGGGAAAGGCAGCTCAAGAAATAAGTGTTGGATGGATCAGCCAAATTGTTTCTAAATGGTGCTTTAGTTGGATATCTCTGTGGGGGAGAAGCAGGCAGCTGCATTAGCGAGCAGACTAAATGCTCCCGCTTTGGGGAAAAGAAGAAAAAAAAGAATGGGTGGTGGGCAATTTGCATCCATTTTTTCCTCCCTTTGTGATGCTGTGCATGCTATTTGTTGTCACCGCTATTTTGGGGGCCAACGCAAAGCCGCACCAGGGTGTGGAATTCAGAAGACGTAAGAATAAAAAAAAGATGACCATGTTGCAATGTATTTGCCTCTGCCATTTGGAGAGAGGTTTGATACCCTACTCCCACCCACCCACCGACACACACACCACAAAAAGAGAGAGAACCCTTCAGGGACACTCTACAGCCAGAAAATAGCTTCTGCGCTCCAGCCCCTGTCTTTTGAATAAATAGGAACCCCTGTCTCTGATGAATAAATAGGAACCTGCGAATCTGGAACACCTGCCGTTCTTCCAGCCTTGGAAAAAGGAGGGTAAACAGAGACAGAGAGGGAAAGTGAGAGTCGTTGAACTCATGAATATGAAGAGACATTGGCAAATGGAATGATTTTAAATAAAACACCTTCATTTGCTGAGCTGTTTACACTCTCAGAATAATTTAGGCAGGCGTCCTGTGCCGTTGATACACAGTGCTTTTCCGCCTTCCTCCTGAGCTACCATCAAGTATCTCATTCATCTCTGAAGGCCACAGTGGAAATAACTAATGAGCCAGTGGGCCAGCACTCATTTGCAAACACTCGTCGTACCGTATGCAAGTAACATGCACAAGCTCCGTCACTGAGATGACGGCAAGCTCTTCCATCAGAGTTGTGCCCAGCAAACATCACTTGTGGTGGGGTAGCTAAGTCTGGATGCTTGGGGCCAAAGTCAGTGGCCCTGAACTCCAGAGGGGCCCAGATAACCACCTAGAGAGTAGCAGATGATGGTGTCCTGTTGTGGGGTGACAAGTGTACCCTCTGACGCCTCCCTGCCTCTTCTGTTCTGGGAGCGCTTTCTTCTTCTGACCCCCCTTGATCACTCCAATTTCCTGCCTCCAGCACCTCCCAGCTCATCCCTTCCCCAGCCTCTTGCCCATTGTCCCACCATCAGGACCCAGGGTCTAAGTCTTCGTCTTCCCTGTCCTCGCTTGGGGGCTCCTGGGCAGGAGGCTTCAACCACTCCTCCTCATACAACCAGTCCTGGGCAGATGGAGATTGATGCCAAACAGGCCTAGAGTCAGAAGTGGGCCAACAGGGACATTCTGGGGCTAGAGCTGGTTACTACAGGGTGTAGTTTAGTGGTAGAACATCTGCCTTGCATTCAGAAGGTTCTAGGCTCAATCTCTGGCTTCTCCAAGGTAGGGCTAGGAAGGATTCTATCATGCACAGTGTGATTTACTGCTGGCTTGCTCCTGACACATCCCAGCTGAAACCCTGAAGAGCTTCTTCCAGTTAGTGTAGACCAGTGTTTCCCAAACTTGAGTCTCCAGGTGTTGGACTACAACTCCCGTCATCCCTAGCCGCTGGTCCTGCTAGCTAGGGATGATAGGAGTTGCAGTCCAGCAACAACTGGGGACTCAAGTTTGAGAAACACTGGTGTTGATGCATCTGAGTTAGATGGGCCAATGGGCTGACTCGGAATAAATCAGCTTCCTTTGTTCCCATGAGAAAATAAGTAAGAGGCAGGCAAGGAAATCATGCAGCTCCACTCAGATGTATATTTAGAGTCATGATTAGAATCAATTGTCATCCTGATAATTTTTCTCACATTGAGCACTGCGGACAATAAATAAGCCCACAAATATGTAGTTGACTCCACAACTATGCTTAATTCAGGGACACAGACATTCTCTGAGGGGGGGGGGGGAACCAAGGGACAGCAGAAATTCTTCTAATCTCCCTGCATGCAAACTCAGCTTCTCCTTTTGTCTGAGGCCAAACTGGAGGATGCCACCCACATTTCCTTGGGTTAATGAAACACTCAGAGGGAAATAGATCAAGACGCTCCAGGGAGCCAGCCACTGGCCAAGTGTCAGGCCTGGTTAATATGCAGGTGTGTGGAGCTTCTACGGAGGAGCTATGAGGAGCTGACACACCTTGTGCCCAGGGCTTTAAACAGATATTCACTCATGCCCCCCCCCAATGGACTTCGGGGCTTTGACTGCACGTCAGCTAATTTTGCCAGGTAAGCTGCAACCATGTGTTCTCCTGCTGGTTGAGAAATGGGTCAGTGATGCAGTGGGTGCTCCTGACATTGAGGATGTCGGCTGACTTAGCTAAAGTGGGAGGAAGGAGGCAAGTGCACAAAGAAATTGCTGGCTCTCTTATGTGCTGGCTAAACACAGGGCCACTGCTTCTAATGATAGGGGTGGGGGCATTGACCACCAGCCTTCTTCTCTGCTTGCAAACTTCCTAAATCCACTCTATTGCTGGCCACATCTTAATCCAAAATCTCTTCTAGGATGTTGCTTTTGGCAGGTACGAAGATGTGTGGGGGAAAAACCTCTCATTTTCTTAAGGTGTCATCCTAGAATGGTCTAACTGCAGCTGGAGCAAAGCTGTAGAGCTTGGACTTGGGTCTATATATATACAGTGGTACCTTGGGATGTGAACGGGATCTGTTCCAGAGCCCCGTTTGCATCCTGAACAGAACGTAAGACACGTCTGCGTGTGCACAGGTCATGTCTTGCCACTTCCGGGCATGCGCATGACATCATTTTGAGCGTCTGCACATGCATGAGCGGCAAAAACCAGAAGTAACGCGCTCTGTTACTTCCAGGTTGCCATGGAGCACAACCCAAAAGTGCTCAGCCTGAAGCACATTCAATCCAAGTATGACTGTATATGTGTGTGTGTATACACACACACACACACACACACACACACACACACACACACACAATTTTTTTATTGGAATTTTATTTACAACATAACATAACCCCCCACCCCCCAATACACAATCCACCCTCATTAAATGTGAACATAACATACAGTGAGCATAACATACAACAGTACAAACAACCAAATAAAAGACTTTCTTTATCCTGTATCTGGCTTCCTTATTTACTTCTTATAAACTCTTTCCTTTATGAATAATTATTAAGATTTTTCTAATTATAACTTAAATATCCACAAAGTATCCTGCAGACATTAATTGAAACAAGTCCAGATATGTATTTTAGGGCACTGTTTGGACTTGGGTCCATAACTCAGCTCTTGTCTTGACAAAGTATGAGTTATCAAGAGAGGGTCCCATCTAGTACAATGCCCTGCAGTTCAGGAATCCTGTTCACAGTTGTCCCTGGGTAGGGTCAAACCACCAACCTTTTGATTAACAGCCAGATGCACTGACCCATTGATGAGCAACACATGCCTGCAGCTTGGGTGATGTCAATATTGCCCCAAAGCATTGTGTAATTCTGTCACTCTGTTGTTGTTTTTTGTATTTTGTGCTTATAGCTCTACAGTTTCCTACATATCTGTGTTGTTTCCATTGTTGTTTACATTCCTATATCAATCTCCATCTGAGGATCTCAGGGCAATTTACAATATATATGTTTACCCGAGTCCATGGCCTTTAGAAAAAGTGAGGCTGTTAAAATGTTGCCTGAAGAACAATGATGAACATTGGCTTGGATTTTCTTTCTCTTTTCTTTTTGCTTGCTTGCTTGTTTTAAAAAGCACAGCAGTGAACATTTAAGAAAAGAAATGAAAAGCTCAAACCTGTAAACACACACACACTTTGCACTGCTTTAGCAAAGCACAAAACAAAACTCAGAGCTCTTCAGAATTTTGCAGGCAACTTTTAGGAGAGTTTTGCAGTGTAAACCCTTTCAGAGGGCACAAGCACCAGAAAGGAAAGGCCGGTGTGAAGCTACAAAGTTTCCGTCAACCAACTTTTAACTACAGTATTCTAAGGTAAGAAAGAACAAGATGAACCCCTCCCTCAAAAAAATAAAAATAAAAATGGGGAGGAAAGTGAACTCCTCCTATATATCCTCTTACAAAGCCATTTAGCTTCTTAAATAATGGGGTATTGTGGATGTGTGGGTGTTGTGAGATTGTTGCTGGGCTGTTGTTTTTTGTATATTTATTTTAGATTTTGTTGTGATTTATGTGGAAATTGTTCAGTTGGGTTTTGCATTCTTAATGTTTAATTTATTGTTCATGACTACTTTTGTTATTTTATGGTTGTGAGAGCTGGATCATAAAGAAGGCTGATCGCCGAAGAATTGATGCTTTTGAATTCTGGTGCTGGAGGAGACTCTTGAGAGTCCCATGGACTGCAAGAAGATCAAACCTATCCATTCTGAAGGAAATCAGCCCTGAGTGCTCACTGGAAGGACAGATCCTGAAGCTGAGGCTCCAATACTTTGGCCACCTCATGAGAAGAGAAAACTCCCTGGAAAAGACACTGATGTTGGGAAGGATGGAGGGCACAAGGAGAAGGGGATGACAGAGGACGAGATGGTTGGACAGTGTTCTCGAAGCTACCAGCATGAGTTTGACCAAACTGCGGGAGGCAGTGGAAGACAGGAGTGCCTGGTGTGCTCTGGTCCAGGGGGTCACGAAGAGTCGGACACGACTAAACGACTAAACAACAACAACAACATAAATCAACAAGGCTGGAGTTTTCGGAAATGCCATACAGAAAAGGGGGAAGGCTTTGCGCTCCGGCTTATTGCAGAGTACCTGATGTCTTCTTGGGTACAAAGATTGGCCACCTTTCCTAGGAGCCAAGATAGAATAGCCTTGTGTCTGATAAATAGCAGGACCCAGTGTGCTCCATCAAAGGGTCTCTTTGCTATAATAATTGTAGGTGGTGACTTGGTGCAATAGATCTTTGCTGGCATGTGGCGATAACATAAATAGATTTGTTGTGGATTTTTCGTGTGTGTGTGTTTTGCTAAGTCATCTTATCTCATTCACAAAGCAGAGACTTAAAAGTATATGGGCACATTCTCTGATATTTTTCCCCCCTCCAGAACCACACCCCTCACCACAAGTGAGGCTCAGGACTGACCTCTGGGGAACGGTAGGCCATTGCCAACATCTCAGGTGGCCTGAATAGTCTCAGTTCTGAATGATTGTAGCACAAAAGTGGTTGTTACCTCCAACCTTAGAAAAAACAACGGAAGCCAATGGGGAAAACAACGTGTCTCTGGAAAAGGAGGAGTAGTCGGCACAGAGTCAGGGAATGGACGCAGGAAATTCAGCTTTGAGTCAGGGCCGGATTTAGGTTTGACGGAGCTGTTCCGCCTGGCCTTTGGCTTGGACTCAGTCTGACCCTTATGTTTCCCTCTCCTTATGGTCTTGATTTATCGGCTACTTTTAAAATAAGGCTGCATTTTAAATTGCATTTTAACCTGTATTTTTAATTGGCCCCCCCATTAAGTTTTTACTGTGATTTTATTGGTGTTAGCTGCCCTGAGCCCAGCTTTGGCCAGGGAGGGTGGGGTATAAATAAAATTTATTATTATTATTATCATTATCATCATCATCATCATCCAATATAGCTTTGTTGTGCTTCCACAGTCGGAGGCAGCCATGCTTCCAAAAATCAGTTGTTGGAAGGGAGAGGACTGTTCTTGTGTTCGAATCCTGCCTGAGGCTTTTCCACAGTCATCTGGTTGGCCATTGTGAGAACAGGATTCTGGACTAGATGGGCCAATGGCTTGATCCAGCAGGACTCTTCTTATGTCCTTATAGGATGGGCTACAGATCTGATGAAATCAATTAGTACTTGTTGCTGACAGTCACTGCTAAAATGCAGATCAATTGACCTACTATTTCCTGATTACTCTGCAAGACTCCCTTCTGTTTGTGTGACTATCTAATGAGACAGGAATTCCTGGCAGGCCGTATCCAAAAAGTAGCAGCAGCTACGCAGGAGATATCAATGGGAGGGACAGAAGACTCTGGGAATCATTTGCTTAAAAGCATGCTGACTCGGACAGACCTAATCGACACACTGGTCTCCGCCAGCATTAATGCTCCTGTTTGTTGCTGTCAATGCAAATCATGAAGGCTATGCCTGCCATTAATTTTATTGAGATAAAGGAGGATTCTGCCTGTGTTCTCCTTGCCCCTCAAGAAATTCTGCTCTGCTCCTGTGTGCTTTGCAAAAAAAGAAAAAAGTAAAGAACAAAAATTACATAGCTAACTCCTGTTCAAAGATACAGAAACCAGAGGCCTTTTAAGTATTAGTGAGTTGGAAATTTAAAAGGGGGACAATTAGATTTTGGGAGGGTTTTTTTGGCAGGGATCAGTGAAGGGTTGGAGACCTTTCCCAGTCTGCGAGAAGACTGTAGTGCCCCTCTGGTGCACTCTTGATGGTGTCATCAGATGAACATTGGGATCCAAAGGAGTCTTGGCATCCAGTGGCCCACAATTCATGAAAGGATGCTACTTTGTGGTACAGGAAGTAGGCAAGAAAGCAAATCTGATTGTATGTATGCCAGTGACATAGCATGGGTTGCCAGTGCCCGGGGTCACACGGAGGGAGGGAAATAGATGGAATGTGCATGCATATTCAGCTACCTGATGGTGTCCATATCGAGGCAGCACTGGGTGTTGAAATTTTGTGCTGCTAATAGATTTGCAACTGGGGCAAGCTCCTCTGTGCACCCCACCCTGCATGCTACACCACTGACATGCTGGGAGTGGCTTCAGGGCAAGTAGTGTTTGGTATTCCCAGGGTGGATGGGCAATAAAGGAAGTGTGGTCATCACTGGAGTGTACTGGAGTTTAAAGGCTTTCCTAATTCAGACATGGTCTACAAAAAGAACCAGATTAATATAGAATGCCCAGCAGACTTCCATCCATTTCTTCATTATTTTTTGGTGTATATATGTGTGTAGCAGGGATGGAAAATCTGTGGTCTTCCAGATGTTGTTTGATTTGATCATCCATGACCATTTGTCATGCTGGCTGCGGCTAATGGGACTTAGCATCCCTGGTGTACAGAGTCTGTCAACAGACATAAACCACTGGAAATTTCACCCGAGCAACTTTTGTACAGCTACTACTTGTCACAAACAGTGGTCCTGAACTCCACTAAGCATGCTCGGCTTGTATGAACAACTAATGGAGAGCACACAAAAGTTTGCAGGTCTCACTCATGGTTGTGCTCAGCTAACTCCCACCACATGTTCACACACTCAAATTCTCAGCTGAAATAGTTGACCACACACCAGTGGATCTATTTGTGATTCCCTGGTAACATTAGCATATTTAATAAACATGGAACTTCGTGGATGTAAAAATATGAGAGTCAGGATAGCAAGATCAAGTGAGGATTCTAAGAAATTTCAGAGTAGGTCCAACTTACAAGGTTGAGCTCAAGACTTAGAAGAAAGGACCTTCCAGTCTAGCACGGTATTCCCAACAATGGCGGGCTAGATATTTTGAGGAAATTCATGCCGGGATGCAACTGGACTCTAAACCTGTGGGGGTACATTCCACAAAAGGGCTCTCACTTATTTCCGTGGACCCAGTCAGAAAGTTCCAGTGAAGTGTTGGTGGCAAAAGCCAATTTTGGAGAAAGTATATATACATTTATTCATTTATTTTCTGTGGAATGCACTCAAAACCAATGTGCAGTTGGAAACACATCCAAAAGCAGAATCAGTTAAAATGTAAATGCCCAAAATGAAAAGTCAGCATAATCAAAATTCAATATATGATCAGGAAATATCTAGGGAAGATCCTTTCCCATGGTGCAGAAGTTATTCAAGGTAAGCCCATAGTGGGCTTCCTTTCTGAGGGTTCACTAAATAGCCGGGAGTCACCATAAAAAGTCTTCTATTTGATCTCACTTCAGGTCACAGAGGGATGTGAAACAGCCCTGCATCTCCTCAAAAGATGGAGATGTCCTCCATGTAATTCTAAATTCACATGGTTGGCCCATTCTCCATATTATCAGTGGCACAAAGAAGCCCAAGGATGAGTAAGTTGAAACCCCACACAATAATAAGGAGAATAATTGGCACCATACACCCGAAGCTGTCCTATGTTTTCACTTCTTCTCCCTCAGTAAATTTACGGATCATAGTTTTGTCATTTACGGCATAGTTTTGTCAAGCAGACATGGAAATTTTAGTATGAATAACTCATAACAGTATCAGTGTTGTAATGGAAGCTGATAATGGGGTGATTGAAGAGGCTTGCAGTCTTTCAAATTCCAAACTTTCTTGGTCTTTTAATCCATGACATGACATTTCATGCAGATGTGCATTATTACTAAACTGGAGTATTTAGTGTCTGCAGCTGGATGTTTTGCTTCCAGCTGCCTGCCTCTGCACAGCTGTCAAAGCAGACTTGCTAGCTATTTAACATCTCTGAAGACTGTTTCTCTGAAGCAGAGCAAAGTTGCAAACTTTAACTAAACGCGGTCCTCGCTCCTCCTTTTCCCAAACCCATGTTAGCATCTGATTATTTCTGGCCTCGTTAGCCAAAAGAGATACAGAGGAGAAATCTTGAGGGGAAATAACTCCTTTATTCTATGGTTTGGAATTCTAGAATCATATAAGAATCAGAGATTCTAAAGATTCGTATACTGTAACCCCCTGCAATACAGGAATCATACCTAAAGAATTCCTGACAGATGGCTATCCAACTTCTGTTTAAAGACCTCCAATGAAGGAGAGTTCACCCCCTTCTGAGGAAGTCCATTCCACTGTTGAACAGCTCTGTCAGAAAGTTACTCCAAGTGTTTAGCCAGAATCCCCTTTCTTGCAATGATCAGGTATGATCAGGGCTGCATTTCTAGACATACTAAACACTTGACAATGCATTTGACTCCTTGGAGAATGCTCAGAAAGGACAACCCAGCCATTGGACTAGATAAAGTTTCCTTGTCCCAGCACAGAATCATGGAGCTGGAAAGAACCTCAATCATCATCTAGCCAACCCACTGCTGATGTAGGAGATCCACTGCTACAGGATCCCTGATAGGTGGCCAACCAGCCTCTGCTTAGAAACAACTAATGAAGAATAACCTACCCCTTTCCAAGGCATCCTGTTCCAACTTGTATAAACAGAAAATACTTTTTTTTTTTTTTTTTGCATTGGGTCACCCCAAATTCACCATCAGATCACATAGCATGTCCATGGCTATAGCCTGCACACAAAAAATCATGCATCCACTGTTTTGTGACACAAAAACATGGTTACAAAGCCACGTGGTTATCATGTCCGTGGCCACAGCATGAGCCACAAAAATCATACACCCACTGTTTCTTTCAGAATATTTTTTTCCTTGTTTTCCTCCTCTAAAAACTAGGTACGGCTTATGAAGCGAAAAATACGGTAGTTTAAATCTTGTGATTTGGATTCAGAAGGATGCTGCACTGAAATTGGAGGATTGTTCATTCTACACGCATATAAATGCTGAAATCCAGGTACAACTTCTTCAGATCCTCATGTCACTTGCTTCCCGTTGAGCTCCCAGTTGCAGTACCACCCTCTGGCCATCTGTAGCACTGGCAGTGAACTGCAGAGGAGCACAGACCAGCTGGTTTTTTGTTTTTGTTTTTAAAGAAAACCAACAGGACTACTAAGAGCTAATGCAGATATGGCAAGACTGGTTGCAATGTGCAATTCCCCCATTAGCAGACAAGCCTCTATGTTCTCCATGCATGAAACCGAACCAATGAAAGCAAATGGCAAGAATGGAATTTCCAACTAAACACGCTGGTGAACTTTCTGATGGTAAGAGTCGTTTGACAGTGGAACAGACTCCCTCAGAAGGTGGTGGGCTCTACTTCACTGAAGGATTTCCCAAACTCGAATCTCCAACTGTTTTGGGACTACAACTCCCATCATCTCTAGCTAGCAGTGCCACTGGTCAGGGATAATGGGAGTTGTAGTCCCAAAACAGCTGGAGACCCAAGTTTGGGAAACACTGATTTAAACAGAGGTTGGTTGGCCACTTGTTATGGGTTCTTTAGCTGTGATTTATGCATTGCAGGACGTTGGACTAGATGACTGCTGATATCCCTTCCAACCCTACAATTCTATGATTCTAGAATTCTGTCCATCCCTAGATACAACCTTCTCTACTCCGTATCATGTGATAAAGCTCCATCACGTCGTGCTTTAAATCATCTCTCCCCCTCCTCTTCAGTACAAGGAGGCCCCAATGCTTTATCCTTTCCTCGTAGGGAAAAAAAAGATGCACTAAACTATTTTTAATGGTTGGAATGGAGTCACGATGAGTAAATAATTAACCAATGCAACACCTTTATGAATTAAAAATAGAGGCAAACACCAGGGGACTCTTGCATGTTCAAATCAATCAGCCTGATCCCCAGAAGCAGGCAGATCTCCAAGTGACCTTTATCATTCTTATCCCCCCCTCAACATACACACACCTGAATGATGACAAATCAACCAACTCAAAGGGAAGAAGCAAATGAGACAGATGAAGAAAGGAAATTAGTTTTTTTTAAAAGGTACTTTAAAAAAAAAAAGGTGGGGAAAATTCCAGCCAGCTGTGAGTTTGCATTTGGACCATCTGGTCAAAAAGGAGGTTGCTTTCATAAATAATAATAATAAAAAATCCTCCTGCAAGATGGCCCTAGTGAGCATGTAGGGAAAAAAGGAAACACACACACAGATCAAAAGGAAGGAAAAAGCCAGCCAGCCTTGGAGTGCAAATATATTTTTCGGGACTTTGTTTCTGAAAATGAATCCACAGAATCAAGGGCATCAAAGGCAAGTCATCTGTTCCCACAGTTGTTCTTCAAAGGACGGAGCGTAATCCACTGTATGCAAAATACCTAAGAGACTCTCTGGGCAAACAACTCATCGCACATGGCCAAAACTGTGTCCCTGGTCTGTAGTGTTTCAGAGTGCAGATGAGAGAAGCACATGCAAAGGGAGCGCTTCAGTCTAACCTTGTGTGTTTGTTTGTCTGTTTATTTGTGTGTACAAAGAGAAGGGTTTTCTATCTGAAATCAGCCACAGGAAAGTCCATTAACTATTTTACGTGTGAAGAGTTACCAACATTAGCACATAACAACATGCTTGGATCAGGCCAAAGGCCCATCTAAACTTACAGTGGCTAACCAGATGCCCGTGGGAAACCGGCAAACAGGATTGGAGGAGAATAGAATAGAATAGAATAGAATAGAATAGAATAGAATAGAATAGAATAGAATAGAATAGAATAGAATTTATTATTTATACCCCGCCCATCTGGCTGGGTTTCCCCAGCCACTCTGGGCAGCTTCCAACAAAACACTAAAATACAATGACTTATTAAACATTAAAAGCTTCCCTAAACAGGGCTGCCTTCAGATGTCTTCTAAAAGTTTGGTAGTTATTTTTCTCTTTGACATCTGGTGAGAGGGCGTTCCATAGGGCAGGCACCACTATCGAGAAGACCCTCTGCCTGGTTCCCTGTAACTTGGCTTCTCGCAGCGAGGGAACAGCCAGGAGGCCCTCGGCACTGGACCTTAGTGTCCAGGCAGAATGATGGGGGTGGAGACGCTCCTTCAGGTATACTGGACCGAGGCCATTTAGGGCTTTAAAGGTCAGCACCAACACTTTGAATTGTGCTCAGAAACGTACTGGGAGCCAGTGTAGGTCTTTCAAGACTGGTTTTATATGGTCTCGGCCGCCACTCCCAGTCACCAGTCTAGCTGCCGCATTCTGGATTAGTTGTAGTTTCTGGGTCACCTTCAAAGGTAGCCCCACATAGAGCGCATTGCAGTAGTCCAAGCAAGAGATAACCAGAGCATGTACCACTCTGGTGAGACAGTCTGCGGGCAGGTAGGATCTCAGCCTGCGTACCAGATGGAGCTGATAAACAGCTGCCCTGGACACAGAATTGACCTGCACCTCCATAGAAATCTGTGATTCCAAAATGACTCCCAGGCTGTGCACCTGGTCCTTCAGGGGCACAGTTGCCCCATTCAGGACCAGGGAGTCCTCCACACCTGCCTGCCTCCTGTCCCCCAAAAGAGCACTGGTATTCAGAAGCATTGTTGTCTCCAATGGTGCAGGCAAAGCATAGCCATCTTGGTCAGTAGCCATTGATTGTTGTCTCCTCCATGACTTTGTCCAATCCTCTTTTGAAGCCTTCCAAGTTAATGGCCACCATCACCTTCTGCAAGCAGGAGTTCCATAGTTCAACCAGCTATATCCTGAGTGCAACAGTACTCTGCCCACCTGAAATTCCCAGAAGGAAAGTATTCCTTAGGAAGTCTCTAGATCAGCCTCTCCCAAAGTGGGCGGCCTCCAGATATTGTTGGACTCTAATCCCATCACTCCCAGCCACCCAGGATAATAGTCAGGGGTGATGGGAATTGTAGTCCAAAACACCTGGCAACAGGGCTGGGTTAGGGAGCCTCTAATTTAGGGATTGGGGAATTGTCCTTCCTGCTGCTGATGTTTCCAACCCCCATTAAGCCCAGCCAGGATGGCCAATGGTTAGGGGGTGAAGGGAATTGTTGTCCAAACACATCTGGAGGTCCATAGGTCCCCCTTTCTTTCAACTATGTCGGTAGCATAATAGCAAATTAGATTTTTCTAGTGTATCTCTAACCAAAACAAACAAATAGCTATCTGAGTTTCTCCACCAGTGGACAGGCTATTGCAGAAACCATTATTATAGCAAAGAACAGACAGGGGAGATCGTTCAGCAGCATTTAACGGGTGTGGGAAGGTGCTTGCAGCAATCTTCAGTTTCTACACACACACACATCCCTATTCCCCATCATCTAGGCAAGCAAGAGGGACTGTCAGAGTTCAAAGACACATTCTATCCAGGCAAAACCACTTTAGCTGGGGAAGGTTCTAAGGTCCAAAGGGTGAGGCTTGCGAGGGTCTGCCCTTGATTGCCAGGTCTGAGGCCCTTCCCATACCACACAGAAGATGGAGCAAAGTTGTTTTCCCCAGTCCCGGGGGGGGGGGGACCTAAACCAGTGGATTCAAATGACGAAAAAGGAGATTCGGGTGCGACATTTGGAAGAACTTTCTGGTGGTAGGAGCTGTTTGAGCTGTTGAAAAGGCTACTTTGGAAGATGGTGAACTCTCCTTCAATGATTTTTTTTTTTTCCAGCAACTGGATGAGTAAGCCATTCGGCCAATGAGCTCTCTCTCTCTCTCTCTCTCTCTCTCTCTCTGTGTGTGTGTGTGTGTATGTATACGCATAATATCTTGCCACCCTGTGACTTTGAGCTTTGCCCAAATCCTAAATGTGTCACTAAGGTTTTTGTGGGGGTTTTTTAAACACACATTTCCAGATGTGAAGTGGCGAGCTGTGTCACTTTTGGAATTTCTTATTAACAGTCCAGGAAAAAAAGGAAAGGGGAAAAAAACCCCAGCAAGGTTGACAGCTCTATTAAATATGACAAAGTCTTCTTTAAAACACTGACTGTTTGACTGGTGGGAGGAAGGGGGGGGGAGTGGTGTGATTTATCTGCAGCTGTACGAGTCACAGAAGATCCTCTATATCATGTGCCCGAGGAATGATCGCTCATCGGAAATCTGCAGTGTCCTCAGACACCTCATCTGGAGTCTCCTTCATTCACAGATGGTTCATCTCGACTTTCTAACCATGAAATACAAAGCAGAGGCTGTCTCCCCTCCTCTTTCCTTTCCAGCCAGCCGCCTTCTGCAGAAACCTTTCACAAATTAGGAATAGCAAATCTCTGAAAATGAGAAATAACAATTTTTGTATGGACTGGTGTCAAAAGTCTTCATAGTATGCATGTTGGGGGAGTGTGTTCAACATGAATTGTGTGTGTGTGTGTGAAGGTATGATGGACTTGGGTTCAAACAGATGAGGGTTCATGCAGATGTTGGAAGGCCAACTGTCATGTATGAGCTAGTTGAGATTCCTGAGTTGCAGGGGTTGGACTTGATGATCCTTGCGGGTACCTTCCGCCTCTACAATTCTATGATTCTACTCTAAGAACGTAAGAAAAGTCTACTGGAACAGGCCAATGGCCTTTCTAGTCCAGGATTCTGTTCTCACAATGGGCATTCAGATTCCTGTGAGGAAACCTGCAAGCAAGAACTGACCACAAGAAAGTTCATGCAAAATACACACAGTGGGATGGACTAGGAGAGAACAGCTCTCAAGGGAATAGGTAAAAAGATGAAGGACCTCTAGTCTGGGGTCAGCAAACTTTTTCAGCAGGGGACCGGTCCACTGTCCCTCAGACCTTGTGGGGGGCCAGACTATATTTTGAAGGGGGGAAATGAACGAATTCCTATGCCCCACAAATAACCCAGAGGTGCATTTTAAATGGAAGCACACATTCTACTCATGTAAAATCACCAGGCAGGCCCCATAAATAACCCAGAGGTGCATTTTAAATAAAAGGACACATTCTACTCATGTAAAAACATGCTGATTCCTGGACCGTCCACGGGCCGGATTTAGAAGGCGATTGGGCTGGATCCGGCCCCCGGGCCTTAGTTTGCCTGTCTATGCTCTAAACCATTAAGTCCAGTCAAAGGCAACTATGGAGTGTGGCGTTCATCTTTGTTCGGGCCAACAAAGCTGTTTGTCCACGGACAGCTTTCCGGGTCATGTGGCCAGCATGACTAAACCACTTCTGGTGCAATAGAACACCGTGATGGAAGAGTGCACGGAAACACTGTTTACCTTCCCACCACAGCAGTACCTACGGTATTTATCTACTTACACTGTTCTGCTTTTGAACTGTTAGGTTGGCAGAAGTTGGCACAGAGCAACGAGAACTCACCCCATCATGCAGATTCGAACTGCCAACCTTCTGATCGGCAAGCCCAAAAGGCTCAGTGGTTTAGACCACAGCGCCACCCACATCCCTTTTTCTCAAGAGAATGGAATTGGATGAAACACAGTGATGACTGATGAGCAGCAGGACTGAAACAGGACAGAATTTGCCAATCGGTCCATTCCTATTTTGGCCATCATGGGGAAGCCCTTTAGACTGCCCCAGGCTCATAACCTTAATGAAGCTACAATTTTAGCATTGCTTTCAACCAGCTATCTTTCCCCCTCTTGCATTATTTTATTGATCAGCTCTGATTGATGAGTTATGATGTCATTTTATTATTATTTTGTCGACCGTCCTTGAATTATTCATACTGCAGGGTGGTGCCTATGTCTCAAAATAATAAAATAACAACAATTTTTCATTTTTTAAAAAGTCTTCTATTTAATTTGGGGGTGGGGGTGAACTGCCAGAGTCACAGAAGGAAAGGAAATTTTGGTTAAACATTTTCTTTTATTGACTCACTTTTCTTTTATTTTTGAGACAGAGCTTTGTGAATGAATAATAATTATGGGGTCTCAACACTGCATTGCAGAGTGATCACTCCATCGCAGGTATCTGAAGGACAGCTCTGCATTACTTGGAGACATCTGTATTTTGCTTTGTCTGTCTTTGGATTATTAAGATCCATTGACTAATGGGAAGCATTCAGCTAGGGATAAAAGAGGGGGGTGAGAATATAAGCAAAAGCAGCAAAATGTTCACTGCAAAACACAAAAAAGTTTTTCCCCCCTTTGGCTTGATCTTTAAAAACCCACACAATAACAAAGCTTCTATAATTCAGTTTAGCCAGATCTTTTGATTTATTGGATTCCCTCTAATCCGATTGGCCAATTGGAGAGCTGGGTGGAGAGAAAGGAGGAGAGGAGAAACTGGTCCAACAATTGAGGGAAATTAAAGACCTTCCAATTCTTGATGACGTTCTAGACCCAGAAACCCAGAATTGCAATTATGTATAGTGGGAAATGGTTTCCAATGCTTATAACACTTAGCTGGGTTTCAGTGTTGATCCAGAACTTCACCCTGTTCTTGTTCCTAGTTTCAGTGGGTATATTTTTCAGTTCCTAAGGACCTCAGCCTTGCTGGCATTTTAAGCATGATTGAAATCTCCAGCTTTCCCAAAGAAGTACAGCGATCTGAAACATCAGCATCCAGGCCAAGGAGGTTGAATTTTCTGGCCTCAATTTATAGTGATCAATGAGGAACGCTCTCCAAAAAAATTGCAAATATGTATTTTTCTTTCTGCCTGACCTCTAACCTAATCAGGTCATCCCAGGCACATTGTATTTTGATGCACTCATCACTGTGACCCAATTTTACTATTTTTATATTTGGGTTTTAGTTAGGGCCCTAACTAATGCACACACCCCATGTTTCTCCTCCAAGCCTCCACTTAAGGAAACCTTCTATTCCATAACCCCATTAACCACTTCAGTTCATTACTGCAAGCAGCTTGGTGATTAGGCAAACAACAAGTTCTATACAAGTTGCTCCTTTCCCCCACTTTGCTCTTGGAGAAGTAAAATCTGCACTCCCTTTGCTCTCTGGTCCTGTCTTTCAGTGTCTCTAACTCATCCAGCACACTAGCCCACACTGGCCCTGACCAGAACCATTAATTGCTTAGATATTCCAAATTAATTCTCTATCCCAATTCATCTCTGTGCATTTGGCATTAGGATCCTGCTGCGACCATCCTCTTTGTCTTAACCAAAAAGCTGCCAGTTCAGCTTAAATGCTTGTCTATATAATTGATCATTTATTTTTTGCAACAATCTGCATATTAACCCATCTTTCCCTTTTTAAAAAGTGAACCATGCCTTCTTTAACTCCAAGGTTTGTGGTTTGATTGCTAATCCGCCACAGTGAAAGCAAATTTCTTCATGGTGTGCTTCGCCTGAGCTAAAGGCCCCAGACTAGTGTTTATCTTAATGGGGACGCGGGTGGCGCCGTGGTCTAAACCACTGATCAGAAGGTTGGTGGTACGAATTCCCGCAATGGGGTGAGCTCCCATTGCTCGCTCCCTGCTCCTGCCAACCTAGCAGTTTGAAAGCACATCAAAGTGCAAGTAGATAAATAGGTACCACTCCAGCAGGAAGGTAAACAGCACCCAGAAAAACTGTCTGCATGCAAACACTGGCTCCCTTGGCCTGTAAAGCGAGATGAGCACTGCAATCCCAGAGTCGTCTGCGACTAGACTTAACTGTCAGGGGTCCTTTACCTGTACCCTTTTTTAGTGTTTATCCTGAATAAGAACACATGTGTGTTCTGCCACACATAGATGGAGACACTGGCTTCAATCACATATGTTCTTTCCCTCAGAAATATTTCTTCATTGGCATGTCTAAGATAAAGGACACCACCAAGTTCTGACATGACTACAGCTTTCTTGTTTTTAGAGAAATTTGGTTCATGACACTAAACTAGGTTCTTAAATGTCAAAGACTCACAGACAGACCAAAGGAAGGACTTCGGCACAGAATACACAATTAAAACTATCTAATTATATGTAGTGATGGTCGCCTGGGTAGCTTTTAAGAAAGTTTAGACAAATTCATGGTGGATAAGGCTCCGATTGGCTTATCCAATGACAAGACATTCCATCCAGTATTAAAAGGCATCATGCGTCTGAATACTAATTATGGGGAATAAAATATGGCACGTTGCACACAGGTCCTGCTTGCGGGGTTTCATTGGATGCCTGGTTGGCCACTGTGAGGACAGGATACCGGACTAGATGGTCCATTGGCCTGATCCAGCAGGATTTTCTAGGGAACTGAGATGGCTCAGTTTGTAGAGCATGAGACTTTTGATTTCAGAGTTGTGGGTTCGAGCCCCATGTTGGGCAAAAGATTGCAGCTTGAAAGGGCTTGTACTAGATAACTCTCTTCCAACTCTACAATACTATGATGCTATGATTGCTATGTTCTTATGAAAGTGGATGATGGGCCAGTGGTGAGTCCCACCCTGTAGTTTGAGAAACACTAAGAAATTTAGCTGTTTCAACACTGTAGTAATGTGAGACCTCAAAATGCAACCTCCTTAGGAAGGAGTTGCACATGACTGATCGCCGAAGAATGGATGCTTTTGAATTCTGGTGCTGGAGGAGACTCTTGAGAGTCCCATAGACTGCAAGAAGATCAAACCTCTCCATTCTTAAGGAAATCAGCCTTGAGTGCTCACTGGAAGGACAGATCCTGAAGCTGAGGCTCCAATACTTTGGCCGTCTCATGAGAATAGAAGACTCCCTGGAAAAGACCCTGATGCTGGGAAAGATGGAGAGCACAAGGAGGAGACGACAGAGGATGAGATGGTTGGACACTGTTTTCGAAGCTATGAACATGAGTTTGACCAAGCTGTAAGAGGCAGTGGAAGACAGGAGTGCCTGGCATGCTCTGGTCCATGGGGTCACGAAGAGTCGGACACAACAAAACGACTAAACAACAAGAAGCACATGATGCCAAATGTAGGTCATGTAGTTCCCTCTGAGGCTCACAGTGAAACCTCACAAGAAACTAAAGCATGCAGGAACGGTCATTTTTGTAGTGTCACTGAAATTAATCAGAACCCAGAGGTCACCCAATCTGATGCCGTCTGGAGGTTTCAGGGTACAACTCCCATCAGCCCCAGGAAGCATGGCCAACGGTCGGGGGTGCTGGGAGTTGTAGTGAAAAACTTCCAGAAGCTGGTTTATATTGCAAGGGAAAACAAGGCATTGTAGAAACTGTAGCTGTCAATGAAGGCTAAATCACAACAAATGTCAGTTTTGGAAATCTGGGCTCCAGCATTTAGCCCACAGTTTGCAATACAGTGGTGCCTCGCAAGACAAAAAGAATCCGTTCCGCGAGTCTCTTCGTCTTGCGGTTTTTTCGTCTTGCGAAGCAAGCCCATTAGCGGTTTAGCGGCTTAGCGCTATTAGCGGCTTAGGGGCTTAGCGGATCAGCTGTTAAGCGGCTTAGCGGATCAGCTGTTAAGCGGCTTAGCGGATCAGCTGTTAAGCGGCTTAGCGGATCAGCTGTTAAGCGGCTTAGCGGATCAGCTGATAAGCGGCTTAGCGGATCAGCTGTTAAGTGGCTTAGCGGATCAGCTGTTAAGCGGCTTAGCGGCTTAGAAAAAGGGGGGGGGGAGAAAAAAACCCCCGCAGGAACTCGCAAGACATTTTCGTCTTGCGAAGCAAGCCCATAGGAAATTCCTTTTGCGAAGCACCTCCAAAAGGGAAAACCCTTTCGTCTAGCGGGTTTTCCGTCTTGCGAGGCATTCGTCTTGCGGGGCACCACTGTACGAGTTATGAACCTGCGAAATGTACAGCATTGGCAGAGTTGTAAAGTTAAGTGTCCGTCGCCTGCTTCAACCTGCCAAAGTTTGCAGTTTCGCAAGCCCTTGCAAATCCACCTTCTCCCCAGCCCGTCGCCTCTTCCTTTCTCCTTGCATCCCTGCCTGCTCTTGGTAAGGGAAGGTACCAATACATGCTATCAATATATACATGAAGCAGACTCCCTTAATCAGTTTAAAAGCCTTTTGAAAATGTATTTTGCAGATGTCTCACTAGCTGAATCTTTATTTATGGGCTTCTGCTAGGACAGCCATTTGAATTTTTGTTGTGAGTCCATATTTTATCGTGCATTTTATTTGGTTTTTATTGAAAGCTTTTTGAAGTCGTGCAAGGGGATGCTGGGACAGTGATTAGATAAAAGCAAACTCATCTTAAGATCCCTCACTCAATCCCAGCTACCCGCTGGGCCTTTTCACCCCATTACCTACATGAGTGTGGTCAGACCTCTGACCGCCGCAGCTACGCCGGTCCGTTCCTCCAATCTTTCCTCCATCCCATGAAACCTTGATGTTCTCATGCTGTTAACATGAATTATTGACATCAGAAATGCAGACACATTAGATGGAGGTTATGGCAATGTTATTTTTCTGGAAGGAATGAATCAGGAATGAATTAATGAGCTCCAATGGGTAGAAAGGAAAAGCAGGCATATTTAGATGAGGGGAGGGGGAATGGAAGAGAAGGAACTCTCAGCAGTCAAACATGACAGTCCGTCATTGGATGCCTTTGAGACAAGTCTGGGTGAGTTCCAAAAGGTGTCGATAATTGGAGCCTCGAAGGAATTCATTTACCAATTTTATTGGCATTGATAAGGCCCAGCAATGTGTTAGATTTTAGGAAGCATAATGCACTCTGCACATGCCATCATATAATTCATCATAGCTGTGTTGCATCACTATAAATAAGTTGTTCAGAACCTGTATGCTGTCAGGTGCCCACTCATGGAACTTGCTAGAAATCAACACAGAATGGTATGTATTATGGGAATGTAGAACATTGATGTGTGTTTTAATCTGAGGTCCAGCTCCAAGGGCCTTCTGGTGGTTGCCTCACTGTGAGAAGTGAAGTTACAGGGAACCAGTCAGAGGGCCTTCTTGGTGGTGGCACCCTCCCTGTGGAATGCCCTCCCATCAGATGTCAAGGAAATAAACAACTTTCTGACTTTTAGAAGACATCTGAAGGCAGCCCTCTTTAGGGAAGTTTTTAATGTTTGATGTTTTATCGCATTATTATTATTATTCTGTTGGGAGCTGCCCAGAATAACTGGGGAAACCCAGCCAGATGGGCGGGATATAAATAATAAATTATTATTATATTATCTGTTTTTCTTTTATCACAGATTTATGGTGTGTGTGTGTGTGTGTGTGTGTGTGTGTGTGTGTGTTTTAAATGCTTTGGATAGCTGTTTTTTTCAAATAATTTTTATTGCTTTATTCTCTTTGTCATCTGCTTTGAGGTTTGCCGGTTTTTAAAATTGAGAGGCATATAAATTTTATGAAATAAAATAAATGGTTGGGAATTTTGATTTATTTTGCATTTTTAGGTGAATCCGCTTAATCTTCATTTTCCGAAAAAAATGTGAAAAGCGAAAAATACAGCCATCCGTCTAAATTCTCCCTATTCTGAATTTTGCAATGCAGTTCTGCAGCCAAGGAAAGTATTCAAAATGCATACACCACAGGAAAATTGGTAAAGTGTGTGTTAAAAAATGATCATATATTGGTGAAAATGTGTATATTTGGCAAAATTAAATACAAACATGCATATATTAAGAGAAATCCACAATAAAGCAATGGTGCATTAAAAATAAATAAATCATAATATGGTGGTGGAAATTTGGAGAACTGAATTTAAGATTGGGAAAAAGTGAAAATGAACAAAATTGAAATTGATAGATTCCCTATACATAATAATATGTGTGATGTTGGCGTTTACTGTTGGATTTGTGGCACTTTCTGAATTATAGGGTGCTGGAACCTGGGCTAGCAATCATGGATGAATCCCCAGCTGTACACCCTGCAGAGTCTGTCAACTAATCCCTTAAATATGATCCACAGGATCCTAAAATGAAATGATCACATTGAACTCAGGCTTAAGCTGCTGCATGCATGCATAGCAAATGGGACCCTTCCAACTAAGAATTCAGGATCAGAGAGAACGTTTCTTGGTTAGCAAAGCTCCCAAATTCGCCATCCCAAGCTAGTATATGAACCAAAAAAAATCTATCCTTTGAAATTTGCACTTTTCTGAATTTCGCAATGTGTATCTCCAACCCAAAAAGGGCATGCAAAAATGTGTAAACTAATGAAACCCAATACAGAAAATTGGGTTATTATAAAGGAAAACTGCTTGCAGAATATCTATTTTAGATGAAACTGTGAAAACAGTATTTATGCATTTCCATACTACCCTTTTCCTTTATTTTAATGCAAACTGGAGAGAATTAAATGACGAGAAGCTGAGAGAAACTAAAATTGAGAGATCTGTCCATTTCTATTAAAAATGTCAGAATCAGAATTTACTAGTGCGGATGCAAGAGTGCGTCACCAGGCTCCTTGGCCCAGTGCTACATTCCTCCATTACACCATGGAGCTATCTTTCCTGATAGCTGTGACTAGTTTATTGCATCCAGTGACAGCTTCCTGCTTTGGCCCATCACAGATCCTAGTGGACTGACCTTCTGGTTGGCCTTATGTTCCGTATCAGTCATCTGAGTTCCTCTCCAGCTATACTTTCATGACTTTGCACAAAGCCTGGCTTTAATGCTAAGCATGAAGTTGCTTCTCAATATCAGAAGACGGAGAGGTGACAGGAGAGTCATCTTCAAGTATCTGAAGGGCTGTCCCATGAAAGATGGAGCCAGTGTCGTAGCGCCTGTCACCAGTGTCCGGGGCAAGGCACAAAAGGGGCAGGGTTCCGAAGCTCACCTGTAGCGTGCCCACAAGAATGTCTGCCAGTCCGTCCGAGGAGCTGACACAGTTGTTATTTGTGCTGGGTGTTCCAGAAGTACCACACCATACAGGGGCCTTGGCTAGGAGCTCTGTGGTGGCCCTGAAGAAAGAGGGATCAGAGGGGGCTGCCTGGCGCAGCAGCAACCTGGTGCAATAAGCATGTGGCCCTCTGTTTTGAGGCACCGAAGGGGGTGAATAGCGAGAGGGGGCTCTGCTCTGGCAGGGAAGGGCCTGGTCAGCTGCTTGCACTCCCCTTGCCGCCCACCTGGCTGCCCAGGAGACATGCCAGCTGTGTGTGCCACACATTGCCAGGTCAGAAAAGGGCACTTTCCTTTTTGTGGCATCATGATCCACCAGAATCTGTGCCCAGGATGACTGCTCCTGCTACCCCACCCCCATACTATGCCTCTGGGTTGGAGCAAGCTTGGTTTCTGCTGCTTCAGAGGGGAGGAACGGACCAATGGATTCAAATAATAATAAATAATAATAATATTTTTTTATTTATGCCTTGCCCTTCCCGGTTCAGAAAACTGGGCTCAGGGCAGCTAACAACAAATCTAAAACACTTAATTGATGCAACAAAATACAGTATAAAACGTAAATAACAATAAAATCAGAATTAAAAAAATCAATTTAGGGGGGAAATCTATCCAATAAACGTTAGATGATCCCCAGGGCTAGCTGGCTAAATTAGTCCTATTTGGGCCAGCAAGGAGACCAGGGGAGAATTAGCTGTGGGATCCCAGAGCGGGTAATCTTCATAAAAAGGGGAGGGGGAGGGAAGGAAGGAAGGGGAATAAAAGATCAAATTGAAAGTCAGGCGGAATAGCTCTGTCTTACAGGCCCTGCGGAAGGAAGTTAAATCCTCCAGGGCCCTGGTCTCATGGGACAGAACATTCCACCAGGTCAGAGCCATCACTGAGAAGGCCCTGATGTGGAGGATAATCTAACTTCCTTACGGCCCGGGACCTCTAAACAAGTAGGACCAATTCAGCCAGCTAGCTCTGGGGATTATCTAATTGATTTTTGATTTTTGAATTTTATTGTTATTCATGTTTTTATACCGTATTTTATGCTGCTTTTATAATTAAGTGTTTTAAATTTGCTGTTAGCCGCCCTGAACCCGGTTTTTGAACTGGGAAGGCCGGGGTATAAATAAAAAAATATTATTACTATAAGAAGAAAGGAGATTCTGACTAAACTTTAGGAAGATGGTAAGCACTATTTGACAGTGGAACAGGCTATCTTGGAAGGCGATCAGTGAAGTCTTCTTCACTGGAGGTTTCTGTTTTTTTTTTGGGGGGGGGGCTAATCTAGTTTATTTACATATAAACACACACAGAGCACTGCAACATGGCTCCCTCTCTCTCTCTCTCTTTTATTTTTTTATTACATTTTGACATACATACATACCACAAACATACAGAATACAAAAAGGAAAAAGGAAAAGAAAAAAAACATAAAATACATAAAACATAAACAACTCAACATTACATTGACTCAACAGTAACACTGATTGACTTCCCTTTATCTCAGTTTCGGAAAGTGTTATCTTGATTATCTATCTGCAGTGTCTTTTTCTTAAAAAAAAAAAAAAAACTTTTTGCGTAGTAAGCGTTATCTCATACCTACTGTGAATTTTACGTATGCATATGTGTTTTCATCAACATTTTTGTTTTCCCTTTATCTCTGTTTCCATGTATATCCTAAATTTATCCCATTCATTATTAAATTTTGTGCTTTTTTGATTTCTTATTTTCTGTGTCAGTTTTGCCAATTCTAAATAATCAAATAATTTGGATTGCCACTCTTTTATCGTTGGGGTTTTTGATGTTTTCCAATATTGTGCTATGAGGGTTCTGGCAGCCACTGTTGCGTATTGAAAAAATGTTTTATCTTCCTTTTTGATTTCTTCACCAATTATCCCCAGCAGGAAGGCTTCGGGTTTTTTACTGAAAGTATATTTAAGAATTTTTTTTTTAATTCATTATAAATAGATTCCCAAAACTTTTTGAGTATCTCACACGACCACCACATATGTATGAAGTCGCCCTCCTTGTTCTTGCATTTCCAACACATTTTGTCACCTGTTTTATATATTTTTTTTTCCAATTTTACCGGCGTTATATACCATCTGTACATCATCTTGTACATATTTTCCCTGAGTGTTGTACATGCCGAGAAGCTCATACCTTTACTCCATAATGCCTTCCATTTGTCAAACTCTATGTTATATGGAGGTTTCTAAGCAGAGGTTGGGTGGGATTCTTTAGCTGTGATTCCTAAATTGCAAGGGGTTGGAGTCTAGATAGCTTTTGCGATGCCTTCCAACTCTACAATTCTATGCTGATACAGTCCACTAGTTGCAGAAAGACATTACCGACCAGGGAGCTTCATGAACTGCTTGCACGCTGAAGCTCCTGCTCCCAGAACAGTCTCAAGGAACATTAATACCCCGAAGCAGAGAAGAGAACAGTGCATCTAAGTGCACGGGATACAATGCAATCTCTCACCCATCCGCCTTGCACACGTACTTCAGGCATGCAGCCACATCGGTCTGCCTGCAAAGATTTATTCAGGTTGCCTGTCAACATTATTTGGCAAAATGCACTGCATATTCAGTATTAGGCGTTCCAGCAGAACCTGAGAATGCCAAACCACCACCCCTCCACAAGTTTGATATGCCCCATTATGGCATGTAATGAGTTCTAAATGCAAGAAATACACATGAGTGTAGAGATTTATAGGACGAGCGTGATAAATAGCGGGGTGATGTGATAAGCAGCAGAATGGTGTGATCAATGGTGTAGACCGTTCCCCCTTCGACCAGGCCACCTGCACAAAGCTCCATCTTGTCCAAGATAACACCCACCCACCCTACTGTATCATAGCAAAATCTCTGACAGTGGGGATGAGGCAGGGTTAGTGAATTTCAGTTTTAGCAAGCTAAAATATAGATCTCTCAGATAAACCTTGCCATACTGTTAGCGGCACGTAACTTTCATTACAAGCTTCAGAATGTGACAGATCTCACTGATCCTTGGTTTTTTTCTCTTCTTCTTCCTTTTTTTCTGATTTGCAAAATCTGAAGCGTGCTGCTCATATCCATTCTGCAAAAAGAGCAAGGGGGAGGGAATCCATCTGTTTGTGCATTGTTCGTTCAAACAGCTAGGTTGCTTTTCCATTGCATCTTAGAAATTCAAATGAGAACAGGGATCAAATGAGAACAATAGCTGGATCAGGCCAGTAGCCTATCTAGTCCTGCATAACAGAAAACCTGAGCAGGACACTACTTTCTTTTCCTGTGGTTTCCAGCAACTGGTATTCAGAAGCATGCTGCCTCCAGTAGTGGAGTAAAAAAACCAGTAAGGGTTAGCAGCCACTGATAGCCTGATCCCCAATGATATCATTTTTTCCTAATTCTCTTTTAAAGCCATCCAAGTTGTTGGCCATCACTGCCTACTGTGGCAGGAAGTTCCATAGTTTAACCATGTGCTGCATGAAGAAGTACCATATTTTTTGCTCTATAAGACTCACTTTTTCCCTCCTAAAAAGTAAGGGGAAATGTGTGTGCGTCTTATGGAGCGAATGCAGGCTGCGCAGCTATCCCAGAAGCCAGAACAGGAAGAGGGATCGCTGCTTTCACTGCGCAGCAATCCCTCTTGCTGTTCTGGCTTCTGAGATTCAGAATATTTTTTTTTATTGTTTTCCTCCTCCAAAAACTAGGTGCATCTTATGGTCTGGTGCGTCTTATAGAGCGAAAAATACGGTATTTTCTTTTACTTGTCCTGAATCTTCCAGGACAGTTCTGGTCCATGGTTTCTAGTGCTAGAAGAAAGGGAAATGAAGATGAACTTAGCTTTCTTGGCAAGACATTTTTTTTGCTACAGCAATTTGATGTTTCTTCTAAAGTGACTGTATTGTTATAGATTTGGGAGGTGGACTCCCCTAAACCCTAGAAATTAATAAATGGTAGGATCTTGGTTGTTTGGTATGTGAAGGAAGAAAGAGAAGTTGAAGAGGAATTCCTGAGCTAGCCTATGCAAAACGACTTGGCCAAGCTAGGGCCATCAAGAAACAATACAAGGCCATTGAGGGACATTGGCATTGCAAGAGAACTATCCTCTGGCCTTCCTCTGAGGTGTGAACAGAGACTGGGGGTTTGGAAGCTTGCCAGGGTACCTGGATGTGAGGTGACAGGATAAGAGAGTTTTGAGCAAGGGTTGCTGGGAAGAAGAAGGAGGAGGAAGGAAGGTTGGGATCCATCTTGGCTGCAGGCTGGCTGGGAGAGATGCCTTGGTCTCCAAGGCTGCATTGCTGTGGGGGACAAGGCCCTCTTGAAATGACCATGCTGTAAGATCTGGACTTCAGTCATGCAGACTGAAGGTGTGAATAGGTGAATAAACCATACTTTTTAAAGCTACGAGAGTCTCTGTTGTGTCCCAGTTCTCCAAAGGACCACAGTTTCTGGGGTGTGTTTGTGCTTGGAACCCCCTGGGCTCTTGCTACCACTTGACAGAGAGAGGTGAAGGCACCTGACTTTTGTAACAATATCAAGCTGCCTAGTACTGCACCAGACCATAGTCTGATACCCGGTCTTCCCTAATGATGTACCCTCCAGATCAGCGGTTCTCAACCTGTGGGTCCACAGATGTTGTTGGACTACAACTCCCATCATCCCTGAGCTCTGGCCTTGCTAGCTAGGGGTGATGGGAGTTGTAGTTCAACAACATCTGGGGACTCACAGGTTGGGAAAGGCCGCTCTAAATGTTGTTGGACTCTATCAGCCCCAGATAACATGATGATGAGGGATGATGAGTCTTCTACCTTGAGGACCTCTGGAAGGTATCAAAGGCTGAGCTAACTCCAACTCCAATATTGACAACTTTCTTGAGTGAGAACACTGTCCCCAGCCCTGATACCTAAGTCTCTTCATGGGAGATGCCACGGTTCAAACTTGGGACTTTTGGGATTCAAAGCGTGTTCTCCACCACTGAGCTATGAGCTTTCCCATGACTTTTCCGAGCAACCGTCAAACAAAATACATTTATCCCAAGTAACAGTGGCCAGCAAAGGTTAACTGAGGACGCGGCTCACATTACTTCTGAAAGCCATGGGAAAGTCTTGTCTAAGGTTCCATGATAATGCAATTTCAAAATTTGATTAGGACTTTGCTGAATATGCTCTAATTTCAGTATCCCTTTTGAAAGCAGCTCATTCAATGCAATTGAACAAATTACCTCCTTCCCCCAAAATAATTATACCTGCACATGCTCACATCATCTCTACACTACTTGGCCTCTCAGGCCTGGGGATTGGTCATTTCCCCATGAGCAGCATCGTCACAGAGCCTTAAACAGGTCCCTCTACCACTGGGGAAACCTAGAAGCTTTGCTTTGTCCTGTGTCCCATGCAGGAACATGTTCGACCCCATAATGAGCATCACTGCTAGGACCACCTAGCGCTATTTCTCTTTCTCACAACGCTAGAACTTGAGGTCATCCAAATATGTTGCAAGTTGAAAGGTTCAGGGCAGACAAATGGAGAAGTACTGTACTTTTTCACAGAAAACATAGATTCACTGCAGACCTGGTCACCACAGCACAAAGTAATGGCCGCCAAATGGATACCTTTGAAAAGGGCTTGGACAAATGGATGATGTGAGACTGGGAATTATCATAACAAGGCATTCTCAACTCAGAAAGCATCAGGTCTAGTGGGCAAAGATCCCTGCGTGCTTTGAACAATGACTATTAGCCATGATGGCTATGTGCAACCTTCATTTTTTGAGACTTTGTGGCATCTGAGTACCAGTTGCTAAGGAGCAGAAGTGAAGTCACAGCAGCAAGACCAGTTCCCCTGAACAGGGCACCAAGCTGAGGGGGTGGCTTCCTGCCTCCTTCCCAAAGCTTGGCACATCCCATACCCAGCTTTGGGAAGGCAGCATGAGGGCTGGGGTGTATGTGAAAATTTTGGCCTTGCACAGGTTGCCATATTACCAAAGTCTGCCTCTGTGAGGAGCATGAGTGGGGATAGGGCTGCTGAGATCAGATTGTGTTTCCCACAGGCATCTGGTTGGCCACTGTGAGAATCATAGGATCATACACCTGTAGAGTTGGAAGGGAACCTGAGGATCATCTAGCCCAACCCCTTGCAATGCAGGCCATCTGTCAGGGACTGGGCAGAGGAGGAATGGCGGAGACCGCCTCCCCAGCCTGACCCTTCCAGAGAAGAAGAAGAAGAAGACGGTTCAGAAGTACAACAGGGGTTTGTTGGAGATCACAGCTCAGAGGCAGGTGAGGGGGAAAGCTAGGGAATAATGGGAGAGGAGGAAGAAGAAGCCCTAGAGGGGCGGGGAGAGACAGCTGATGGACACAGAGTCTTTATAAAGCATTCCAGACTCCCCCTCCCAGAACCCGGCGAGCATTGAAAGTAGGAGAGCAGAGAGTTCAGAGGCAGAGGGCACTTCCCGACACCCGTAGTAATGACACATGAGAGGGAGGGTGTGGAGACTCACTTGGGGCAACGCCATTATTCCAAGAAGCTGCATTTCCAAGCCTCTCTCTGTGAATATTGAATAAAAAGCAGATGGTAAGAACTTTTCGTTGTCTTATCCATTCCTGGCGACCTGCCATGGGGGTTAGATCCACCGTCGCCTATGGGGATCAAACTGTTATTCTAAAGCAGCAATGCTGCAGCAAGCAAAGGCTCTAGCAGCTCAGTCAGCTGCTTGTGGCTGCAAAGCCAGACAGGATGTATGTGACTGTTGCCATGGAAACAAAGGGGCAGTCCATTCTCCTTATTGAGCACAGGATGTGAGCTCAGTGTGTGTCATATGACCTGTACAGGATGTACATGGGTGGAGTTTGGGGTTTCTCTCTGTTTGTTGATGAGAGCAGACATCTTTTACTGTATGACTGCTGAAGACAGGAATAAAAGCAATGTAGATACATTTCTGTCTGAGTCTGATTCCCCTCCCTGGGGATATGCAGGGAGCAGGGAGGAGGAGATGCAGTGGTGTGTTTTTCTCACAGCCTGAGGAAAATCGCCGGAACGGACCTCGTGTGTTTTTCCTGCCGGGAGTCGCAGGAGGGAGGTCAAAAGAATTCAGCCGGTGCCTGGAGAGATAGGCACATACCTCTGACCGAGCCTGAATTCTAACACAAACCTGCAACCTTGGTGTTATCAGCACTTTGCCCTAACCAAAGAGGACACTGAGCCAGACAGGTCTTGGGATTGATTCAGCAAAGCTCATCTAAATGTTCTTGACACATGGGACCATATGCACATCTTTTCCTAAACTTGTTCTTTTACCTTTCTCCAAACCTTTGGAAACGGTATAGGGGCGATCTACTCGGAACAAAAGGCAAAGTTAATTGTGAACAATGCGGTTACAGAAGAAGTTAAGATAGAGAAAGGGACATGACAAGGCTGCCCAATCTCCCCTCTACTTTTTATTTCAGTCCTGGAGATATTGCTGAATATGATTAGAAGGGACCAACAGATTCAGGGTATACAGGTCGGAGTGAAACATTATAAATTAAAAGCCTATGCAGATGACCTAGTTTTGACATTACAGGAGCCAATCCCTAGTACTAGAAGAGCTTTGGAACTAATACAAGAGTTTGGTCAGGTGGCAGGGTTTAAACTTAATAAATTAAAAACTATGGTTTTAGAGAAGAATTTAACACAAATGGAGAAAGACAGGTTTCAGAGAGAAACAGGTTTAACAGTAGTGAAAAAAACAAAATACCTAGGGGTGAACATGACTTCAAAAAATGTTAACTTATTTAAAGATAATTATGAAAAATGCTGAAAAAAGATCTTGAGATATGGACAAATTTAAAGTTATCCTTACTGGGTAGAATAGCAGTCATCAAAATGAATGTATTGCCAAGACTATTGTTTTTGTTTCAATCGTTACAGATAATTGACAAGATGGACTATTTCAAGAAGTGGCAAAAAGAAATTTCTAGATTTGTCTGGCAGGGCAAAAAGCCCAGGATTAAATACAAAATTCTTACTGATGTGAAAGAGAGAGGGGGGTTTGCCCTGCCGGACTTTAAACTATATTATGAGGCGGCAGCTTTTTGCTGGCTGAAGGAATGGCTACTTCTTGAGAACACAGACATTCTTGATCTGGAAGGATATGATAATGCTTTCGGATGGCATGCATATTTGTGGTATGGTAAGGATAAAGTACAAAGGTCGTTCAAAAACCATATTGTCAGGAAAGCGTTGTTTAATGTCTGGGTCAGATATAAAGATCTTTTGGAGAATAAAACCCCAAGGTGGCTTTCTCCAATGGAGGCTAAGGCCTTGAAAAAACTTAACATGGAAACTAATTGGCCAAAATACTGGGAAATTCTGGAGCAAGAGGGAGACAAATTGAAATTGCAGAGCTATGAGAAAATTAAAGATAAGGTGCATGATTGGTTACATTATTTTCAAGTAAAGGTAAAGGTACCCCTGCCCGTAGGGGCCAGTCTTGACAGACTCTGGGGTTGTGCGCCCATCTCACTTAAGAGGCCAGGGGCCAGCGCTGTCCGGAGACACTTCCGGGTCACGTGGCCAGCGTGACATCGCTGCTCTGGCGAGCCAGAGCCGCACACGGAAACACCGTTTACCTTCCCGCTGGTAAGCGGTCCCTATTTATCTACTTGCACCCGGAGGTGCTTTCGAACTGCTAGGTTGGCAGGCGCTGGGACCGAGCAGCGGGAGCGCACCCCGCCGCAGGGATTCGAACCGCCGACCTTTCGATCGGCAAGCCCTAGGCGCTGAGGCTTTAACCCACAGCGCCACCTGCGTCCCATTTTCAAGTAAGAGAGGCCTATAATTTGGACAGGAAAATTGGCTTCCAGATGGAAAAATCGAAGCTAGAAACAGAACTGTTAGAACCCAGTGTCAAGGTATTGTCGAGAATGTATAACTTGCTGCTGAAATGGAATACTGAGGATGAAACAGTTAAATCCGCTATGATAAAATGGGCACAAGACATTGGTCATAACATCATGTTCACTGACTGGGAATGGTTGTGGACCACCGGTTTGAAATTTACGGCATGCAGTGCCATAAGAGAGAATATTATGAAAATGATTTACAGGTGGTACATGACCCCAGTCAAGCTAGCAAAAATCTATCATTTGCCTGACAATAAATGTTGGAAATGTAAAGAAACAGAAGGAACTTTCTTTCACCTTTGGTGGGCCTGCCCGAGGATTAAGGCTTTCTGGGAAATGATATATAATGAACTGAAAAAAGTATTTAAATATACTTTTCTAAAGAAACCAGAGGCCTTTCTCCTGGGTATGGTTGGCCAATTGGTGTCAAAGAAGGATAGAACGTTTTTTATGCATGCTACAGCAGCAGCAAGAATACTCATCGCAAAACACTGGAAGACACAAGATCTACCCACCCTGGAAGAGTGGCAGATACAAGTAATAGACTATATGGAACTGGCAGAAATGACCGGCAGAATCCGAGATCAAGGAGAAGAGTTGGTGGAAGAAGATTGGAAGAAGTTTAAAGTTTATCTACAAAATTATTGTAAAATTTATGAGTGCTAAGGGCAGTGTAAATGAAATGATGAGGTTCTAGCGATTAAGATAAGTAAGAGTACAAAGGGAAAGATAAAGGATGAAAATGAATATGAATGAGCTTGCTGAAAAAACTTTTAAAGTGGAATACAAGAAGGGAAGGTGGGAGGAAGTAAGGAAAATAAGGTTTGGAAGATTATTAAAATGAACCAGACAGTGGCGTAGCGTGGGTTATCAGCAACCGGGGCAAGGCAAGTAATTTGCACCCCCTAACCCATGGATTTGCGCCCCCTAACCCGTGGATTTGCGCCCCCTAACCCGTGGATTTCCCTAACCCCCAGATGTTGCGCCCGGTGCGGCTGGCCCCCCCTGCACCCCCCACGCTACGCCACTGGAACCAGAGTTTTCTTTTTAATTTTTAGTAATAGGTTGAATCTTTTCTATGTTTTCTTTTTTTTTTCTTTATGATTTTTGATGTTGTTTGTATTTTTGATGTTTATTGTTTGTTGTCTTTTTACCTTTTGTAAAACCTAATAAATATCATTTAAAAAATAAAAAATAAACTTGTTCTTTTACACCGAGACAAACCCAGATGCTACAGAGTTCAGTCCCTAGGACTCCTGGTACAAATGTGAGACTTGGAATAATCTTAACAAGGCATTCTAAACCCAGAAAGCATCAGGTCTAGTGGGCAAAGATCCCTGCGTGCTTTGAACAAATTTGCAATTTCAAATTGGCCTTGTTTGAAGGAGGCTGTGTGTATTCTTCTGGAAAAGAAGGGTGTGTGTATGAAAAAAAGAAATTTGCATATGCATATTTATTTATCCAGCCCAGCAGCAAATTCTGCCACTCTCTGAACGGCACCACGCAACTTTTAAATTTCTCCCCATTTGCACAATTAGTGCTGGCAGCGAAGATACAATGGCTGCTGAAGCATGTTCTCTCATCCTCGCCTCTGCCAAGCGCATGAGCCACCGAGAGTGCTCAGTGTGAGAAGAGAAAAGGAGGCTCACGAGAGAAACCTGGACCTGGATGAGAAGCGGCTGTTTGCAACCAGATTCAACCCTACAACTGTCAGAGCCAGCCCAAGGGGTTTTGCTGCCTGAAGCAAAGGGCAAAAAGTTGCCTCCTCCCAGTCACATTTCATGCGCTGAAGCTCAGTAGACTGTTGACTCTTATTTCAACATTCTCCACTGCACCACAAGGGCAGTGGCCAAGTTAAGTGGGTGCAGGAGAGGCTGTATAGCACAGAGAGAGAGCTCCCTCCACTCGCTGTTCCTCAACATTTGCTGCCTGAGGCAGCTGCTTCACTCTGCCTCATGGTAGGGCCAGTCCTCATCCAAAACATCGGGGGGGGGGGATTTCCCAGGTTGAGGCAGGGTGATGCAGTACTCTCATATTATATCCCCTCAAAAAAGGTTACTCCTCTCTAGAACAAGTCATACTGCATTACTAGAATGTAATTCAAATCTTTCTGAAGATATGGAATCTAAGAGCATAAGAAGAGTCATAGAATCATAGAATTGTAGAGCTGGGAAGGATTCCCAGTGTCATCTAGTCCAACCCCTGCAGTGAAGGAATCTCAACTAAAGCATCCATGACAGATGGCCCTTCAACCTCTGCTTAAAAACCTCCAAAGATGAGAGTCTGCAACCTCCCAAGGGAGTCCATTCCACTGTTGAACAGCTCTTGCTGTCAGAAAGCTCTTCCTGAAGTTTATCTCCTTTCTTATAACTTGAAGCCATTGGTTCATGTCCTATCCTCCAGAGCAGGAGGAAAAAACCTTGCTCCATCTTCCGTGGGACAGCCCTTGAGATATCTAAAGATGGCTATCTTATCTCCTCTCATTTTCCTCTTCCCCAGGCTAATCATACCCAACTCCTTTGACTGTTTCTCACAAGACTTGGTTTCTAGACCCTTGATCATCTTGGTTGCCCTCCTCTGCACACACTCCAGCTTGTCAATGACCTTCTTAAATTGTGGAGCTGGACACAGGATTCCAGGTGTGGTCTAACCAAGGCAGTATAGAGTGGGACTATTACTTCCCTTGATCTGGACACTAAACTTGTTTTGATGCAGCCTAGAAGATAATCAGCTTTTGTTTGCTGAATCACAACCAAGGCCCATCTGGCCCATCATCCTGTTCTCACAGTGGCCAACCAGATGCACTCTCCCCAATTGTGATTCCTAACAAGTCGTATTCAGACGCACCCTGCATCTGACAATGGAGGCAGAATGTAGCCATTGTGGCTATCAACACTACTAATTTATTGGCTGTACGAAATATTATTTTATTCTGTTTGCAAGGAGAGATGGCACCGTTAACCCCATTGGAGTAATTAGCAGTGTCCTATTGAGTTTTCCTCCATAGTGAAGACCTAAGCGAGGGCCTAGCCAAGTCAAATTCTTCACCTCTCGAGAGCGATGCAACAAAATTACCCCATGCTTCCCTGGATGTGTGAATCCAACCTCAGAGAGAACCAGCTCAAGGGCAGATCAGAGAGTGGGGAAGTTCACCCAGCGGGATGAAAGGGTCCCGAGATGAGTTCCCCTTCTTACTCTTCCTCACCCGCTTGACCTCCAAGGAATAAGGAAAGGATTTTCAATTAGGTATTAAACGAAAATGCGACTGTGATGTGCTATTCCTACAGGAAAGACATCAGCAATTTGTTTGTTCCAGAGGCACCACTCATATTCACACAAAATGGCATTTAAATGTTAATCGAGTCAGGGGATGGGAAGCCTGTGCCAATCACGATCCGACTTAAGGTCAAGGTTTTTGTTTTAAAGGAGGGCTCAATGTTAATTCTAAATTTAAAATTCCTGACAGATAGCAGAGGAGAGCCGAAGCCCCCTCTCTTTCTTTTCTTTTTCTTTTTTTTTTTCAAATGCCTGCTACAATCTGGCCTGTTTGATTCATTTTAATGAGGAACTAACTACTGGGAAAATGAAGGCTTCCTAAGTCTTCAAGGAAATGGAAGGGCAAAGAGACACCGTGGACTAATCCTGTAGCCACTACGGGAAACAGGAAGCAAAACCAATTTAGAGTCCTCTTCATCTCCTCTCTCCAAGCACAAAAACCCCCCAAATAAAAGTCATTTACATCTCCACAAAAATGTGAGGTAATTACCGGAGCTTTCAGCCAGTGAAGGGAAGGAGGAAGAGGGGGAAAAAACAAAAACATCCACCATATCAAATTTACCTCAGAGTTTTGGTACTGAGTGAATATTTGTGTGAGCGTTTGTGCGTGTGTGTTCTTCCATTTTCTTTGATACATTGAAAAAAAATATATAAAAGTCTTTAGAGTCTGATTTATAAATAAGATGGGGAAGCTGTGATCTCTCAATATCTTTGTTCTCAATACAAAGGACCACGTCCTGAGGCGCCCACTGAAAACGCAGGGAACAAAAATGTCATTACCATTTCTGTTTCTGTCTCCCTGGGTGCATATCTGTCGATATGGGGATGTTGTGGTATTTAGATACTTCAGAACTTCCTTTCTTTTTTAATAACAAAAAAAATAAAATGTAATTATGTGCAGGCATGCTTATGATGTTCGAAAACAGATACCACATCAACACGTTAGGGAACAAATGTGCGGTGTGAAGCTAAGTGACTCGCCAAAGGCTACCCATAACTGACGATATATTTGCACAACACTGGCACACAGAGTAAGGCCACAGCCACCACATATGTTTAAAGCAGAATCATACCACTTCAGAAGTCTTGGATTCTCCCAAAGAACAATGGGAACTGCGATTTGATAAGGGGGCTGAGAGCTGTCAGGAGGTGCCTGTTCCCTGCAAAGAGCTTCAGTGTGGTTTAAACTATGCTTACCAATTTTTTTTTTCAATGAATCTGAGGACCCTTTTTAAAATATTTTTTTTTGAAGCTGAGTAGCTACAGGGAATATCAACCTCAGATATGCAGATGACACAACCTTGATGGCAGAAAGTGAGGAGGAATTAAAGAACCTTTTATTGAGGGTGAAAGAGGAGAGTGCAAAATATGGTCTGAAGCTCAACATCAAAAAAACGAAGATCATGGCTACTGGTCCCATCACCTCCTGGCAAATAGAAGGGGAAGAAATGGAGGCAGTGAGAGATTTTACTTTCTTGGGCTCCATGATCACTGCAGATGGTGACAGCAGCCACGAAATTAAAAGACGCCTGCTTCTTGGGAGAAGGGCAATGACAGGCCTAGACAGCATCTTGAGAAGTAGAGACATCACCTTGCCAACAAAGGTCCGTATAGTTAAAGCTATGGTTTTCCCAGTAGTGATGTATGGAAGTGAGAGCTGGACCATAAAGAAGGCTGATCGCCGAAGAATGGATGCTTTTGAATTATGGTGCTGGAGGAGACTCTTGAGAGTCCCATGGACTGCAAGAAGATCAAACCTCTCCATTCTGAAGGAAATCAGCCCTGAGTGCTCACTGGAAGGACAGATTGTGAAGCTGAGGCTCCAGTACTTTGGCCACCTCATGAGAAGAGAAGACTCCCTGGAGAAGACCCTGATGTTGGGAAAGATGGAGGGCACAAGGAGAAGGGGGCGACAGAGGATGAGATGGTTGGATAGTGTTTTCGAGGTTACCAGCATGAGTCTGACCAAGCTGCGGGGGGCAGTGGAGGACAGGAGTGCCTGGCGTTCTCTGGTCCATGGGGTCACGAAGAGTCGGACACGACTAAACGACTAAACAACAACAACAAAAGCTACAGGGAGTCAGGAGTGGGGATGGTGAGGCAAAAGACCCTGGGCCCAAGCACATGTGCATTTTGTATAAAGGTGCAAAGCCCTTCTTTCACACCTTGTGAAACATAAATGCAAAGAGTTTTTTTAAAAAAAACTGGGCAACTGTGTGCCACCCGGCCGTGACTCCAGAGCCTACCCCAATCTCCTGCCCCCTTCCTCCTTTGATTTGACTGATCGGGAAAGGCTCAGGAGTTGCAGGCAGGCAGCCATTGCCCTGTTTTTTTTTACAAACTTTGCACATTTATGTTTTACAGGGTGCGAAAGAAGGGCTTTGCACCTTGCCTGACAGAGAAACCGTGCGCCTTGCACCCCTCCTGGGCAATGGCCACCCACCCGCAACTCCCGAGCCTCCCCATAACTGTCAAAACAAAGGGAGAAGGGGGCAGATGATCTGTACTGCCGGACGCCCCAGTTCTAGTTTGGCAGTGGCGGCGGCAGTGAGCAGCTCCTGAAGCCAGCCAGAGCCTACTGCTCTACCAGGCTGGTTCCGGGTTGCTGAGGCTGCCGCTGCCACATTTCCCAGGGACAGATTTGCAAATCTGGGGACATTCCATGGACGGAATTTGTCTGGGGTCAGATTTGCAAATCCGGGACCTGTCCCCTGGAACTGGGGACGTCTGGTAACCCTAGTTTAAACATCAGTCCCTCTTTGCAGGGATTTCAACCATGTGAATTAGGGTGTCCACCCTGCTCTTCAAAAGGAGAATCCAGGGAAGTATGCCAACTTCTGGGTCAATGTCTTAGGGATCATCCACACTTCCAGTAGGGCAAATGGAAAACAACTCAGATCCATGCCTGGAAAGCATGAGAGAAGCAGAAAACCTCTTGGACAAGCGGAAGCATGGAGGAGCCCTTCGTTTCTTAGCTGCATACTCTAAAAACATGTACGTGCTTTCTAACTCTGTAAACCATAACCTGACTTATCATAGAATTGTGGGGATGGAAGTCACCTCAAGGGTCATCTGGTCCAACCCCCTACTTGGGTGCTGTAGCGAGTTTTGGAACAAAGCTTTTAATCACAACAACTCAGTTGAGAGTCCAGGTTCCAGGTCTGCGTGTGGGAACCAGCAAAGGGGTGTATGTGCTGTGTGTTGGGCATGGGAAACTTGTAGTTCAGATGCTGCTGAACTACAACTCCCATCAGCCCCAGCATGTGATTCCCATGGCCAGGTATGATGGGAATTGTAGTTTGGCAACAATTGGTGGGCCAAAGGTTCCCCACAATGGACATACCTTTTACCGTTCACTCCATGGCACCTTTACCATGCCAGCCAAAGAACTGCCACTGACAGTATGTTTCCAAGCACAATTCAAAGTGTTGGTGCTGACCTTTAAAGCCTTAAACAGCCTTGGTCCAGTATATCTGAAAGAGCGTCTCTACCCCCATTGTTCTACCCGGACACTGAGGTCCAGCGCTGCGGGGCTTCTGGCGGTTCCCTCGCTGCGAGAAGCCAAGTTACAGGGAACCAGGCAGAGGGCCTTCTCAGTAGTGGCACCCACCCTGTGGAACGCCCTCCCACCAGATGTCAAAGAGACTACCAGACTTTTAGAAGACATCTGAAGGCAGCCCTGTTTAGGGAAGCTTTTAATGTTTGATGCATTACTGTATTTTAATATTTTCTTGGAAGCCGCCCAGAGTGGCTGGGGAAACCCATCCAGATGGGCAGGGTATAAATAAATTATTATTATTATTATTATTATTATTATTATTATTATTATTATTATTATTACAAGTCCAATGTTAGTAGTATATATGAGCATTGAAACTTAGCTAGAACTAGGGTTGCCAAAAAGTTTCAAAAAGTGGAAATCCGGACACAAAAAATGTTGAGTTTTTGTGGGGCAAAAGGTTGAGATTTTTAAAAAGTTTAAAAGGAGATTCGCCAAAATCAAGACTTGCTATTGAGACTTGCCATGTGTCTGGATTTTCCTGGAAATCCAGCTGATTTCCGGACACTGTTTCCTACTACCGTATTCCACCTATGTCCGAGAAATTCGAAATGTATGGCAACCCTAGCTGGAACATAAGTAGAGCCCATCCTATAAGAACATAAGAAGGTTCCTACCTGGAGTTAATAATATAATATATATATTTTTAATAATATTTTTTTTATTTATATCCCGTACTTCCCGGTTCAAAAACCGGGCTCAGGGTGTCTAACAACAAATTTAAAACACTTAATTTATGCAACAACAACAGCATAAACTACAGTATAAAACATGAATAACAATAAATTCAGAATTCAAAAATCAATTTAGGGGGAAAATCCATCCAATAAACATTATATGATCACCAGGGCTAGCTGGCTAAATTAGTCCTATTTGGGCCAGTGAAGAGACCAGGGGAGAATTAGCTGTGGGATCCCAGAGCAGGTAATCTTCATAAAAAGGGGAGGGGGAGGGAAGGAAGGGGAATAAAAGATCAGGCTAGGTTCAAGTTGAAAGCTCTGTCTTACAGGCGGAAGAAAGTTAAATACTGCAGGGCCCTGGTCTCATGGGACAGAGCATTCCACCAGGTCGGAGCCATCACTGAGAAGGACCTGGCCCTGGTGGAGGATAATCTGACTTCCTTAGGGCCCGGGACATCTAAACTATGATTATTCATGGACCTTAAGGTCCTCTGCAGGGCAGACCAGGAGAGGTGGTCCCGGTCAAAACCAGCACCTTGAACCTGACCCTCTACTCCACCGGGAGCCAGTGCAGTTGGTAGAGCACTGGGTGAATATGCTCCCATGGCAGGGACCCCATGAGGAGCCTCGCTGCAGCATTCTGCACCCGCTGGAGTTTCTGGGACAGTTTCAAGGGCAGTAGAGCGAATTACAGTAGTCAAGCCTGGAGGTGACCGTCGCGTGGATCACTGTGGCCAGATCGGGGCGGGAAAGGTAAGGGACCAACAGCTTAATGTGGTGAAGGTGGAAAAATGTTGCCTTGGCTGTTGTTGTAACCTGCGCCTCCATGGAAAGGGAGGCATCAAGGATTACACCCAAACTCTTAATGGAAGGCACTTATGTTAAGAATGTTATGTACTGAGTTGAATAGGATCTAAAATGCAGCAGTCTGATTGGTCCTAGAACAATAGGATTCAGAATGCAGCAGTCTGATTGGTCCTAGAACAATAGGGTCCAGAATGCAGCAGTCTGATTGGTCCTAGAACAATGTAGTAGTATGATTGGTCCGCAGGAGCCACCCATTCCAGCTCCAGGTGGAAGTGAATCCGCAACCTGATTGGCCTACAGGTGAATCCCAGAATTAGCCAATCATGTGGGGCCCATTGTGTAAATAATGTATATAAAGCAGACATTCTGGGGGGACCTTCCTTTCCTCCTCACCACTATGAGCTGAATAAGGAGCATGAAATCGACTCTCAACTCCGAGTATATTTCAAGAACATAAGAAGAGTCCTGCTGGATCAGGCCAGCATCTTGTTCTTACAGTGACAAACCGCAAGCAAGATCAGAGCAGAAGAGCTCTCTCCTTTCCTATGGTTCTCCGCAACGGTTCATTCAGAAACATTGATGCCTCCAGCTGTGGAAGCAGAGGAGAGTCATCTCGGCTACCGGCCATCAACAGAAAGCAGGATACAGTATTTATTAACTAGGCACACTTTGCTTTCTTTTCTTCTCCTCCTCTCAGGAGGGAGAAGAAGGTGAGAGGGTTAAACCAAGACTAATAAAGCACCCAAGTGTATGCTTTGCCCTGGCCCGTTCTTCATTACACAAGGTCAGGGTCTCCCTTCCTTTTTTTGTCCATTTTGCAATTTAGGGAGAGCAGGGCAAAAGCTTGACCTTTCTCCAGGCCAAGCTCCTCACCTCCCTCCCGACATGGCGCAGTAAATGTGTGTGTAATTAAACACCTTGTTCCGACACTTCAGGTCCCAGCCGCAAGCTGGCCTCTCCCCCCCTCGTCGGCCGACCTTTCAAATTGAATCTGCCGCCGACCACCGAGACGGGGGGAAATCGCTGAGGACATGTCAGGGGGAAATTGAAACGCAGGCCTTTCCCAGCAATTGCCTCCGTGGCAACGTGGCCTGGGCACGGCTTCATTCCGTCTGGTCCCTTGTCTGCTCGGCTTCAGGGAATTGGGTCTTTGCTGAGAGAGAGCGTACACAAACACACACACACAAACACACACAGCCCTAGTGGGCAGATGGGCATTTCAGTGGAACTGCAGACTGCTCTTGCACAGAATGGCTGTTTCAATAGAAATTAGGGAGGGCGATCTGCAGCTATGTGTGAGGAACTGGAAGGACAATGTTTTGGGTGGAAGAGGAAAATGCATTAGGTATAAACCAAGTTTGGCTTAAATATGAACTCCCTCAAAGGTTATGCAAAGAGAGGGAAGGGAGAATCTCTCAGGTGAGAGCTGAGAGAGTTCACTCTTCTCTGTGTGGAATAAGGATCGTAGGAATCAACTCCTAGGGGCCGAGATGTCTTTGCCCCCACCCCCAATAAAATATTTGAGATGTGAAGAACTAAAGATTCGATAAATGATAATGATAATGATAATTTATTATTATTTATACCCTGCCCATCTGGCTGAGTTTCACCAGCCACTCTGGGCAGCTCCCAATTGAGTGTTAAAAGCAATACAGCATTAGATATTAAAAACGTCCCTAAACAGGGCTGCCTTCAGGTGTCTTTTAAAGATAGGATAGCTGCTTATTTCCTTCACATCTGAAGGGAGGGTGTTCCACAGGGCGGGTGCCACTACCGAGAAGGTCCTCTGTCTGGTTCCTGTAACCTCACTTCTCGCAATGAGGGAACCGCCAGAAGGCCCTCGGCGCTGGATCTCAGTGTCCGGGCTGAACGATGGGGGTAGAGACGCTCCTTCAGGTATACAGGACCGAGGCCGTTTAGGGCTTTAAAGGTCAGCACCAACACTTTGAATTGTGCTCGGAAACGTACTGGGATCCAATGCAGATCTCTCAGGACTGGTGTTATGTGGTCCTGGTGGCCGCTCCCAGTCACCAGTCTAGCTGCCGCATTCTGGATTAATTGCAGTTTCTGGGTCACCTTCAAAGGTATCCCCATGTAGAGCGCATTGCAGTAGTCCAAGCGGGAGATAACTAGAGCATGCACCACTCTGGCGAGACAGTCCGCGGACAGGTAGGGTCTCAGCCTGCATACCAGATGGAGCTGGTAAACAGCTGCTCTGGACACAGAATTGACCTGCGCCTCCATGGACAGCTGTGAGTCCAAAATGGGAAATCAATGGGAACCAAAATCACCAGATCCATTCACCCCTAATCAGGATCTCGCAAAGTGTGTTCTCCCTCATGGAGAGCACAGGTTGCGGGCGGGGCTGACAAGACACCTCACTGTTATTAGGCAAATGGTTTGGCCATCCTTTAAGCAGGGGCAGGCTGTTACTGGGGAAATCTAGATGTTGCCATTTGCTGATTGACAGCCCTATTTCTTAAATACAATGCTCGCAGAGAAGAACTTCCTCTTTTCGCTGCTTACTTCAGATCACCTGCCCTCCCTTCCCTATTTTTAGGCTGTTTGCTTGACCTTGCTATGCCTGTCATGGAGTCGTCTGCTTTGGGGCAGGGGCCCGGTAGGAATTTTGTCCATTTGGCTGATTAGTGTGTGCCACTTGGTTTTTGCCTACTGCGTAGCAAATTGTCACAACTTGTAAAGTTTGCCGTTCGGCATTGGTCTTGGAATTGGTTGGTGGAGGGGTATGGATTTGGCTGTGCCTGCCCCTCCAAAATGCTGCTGCTGCTTCTTCTTCAAGGGTTTTCTGTTAAAGGAACCCAGGGGCTCCCCATGCTTTTGTCCAAAACCCCCTGGCAAGGGGCTAGGGCCACGCAAGCCCCTGGGAGCATTCTGGGGAGAGGTGAGGCATGGTTCCCAGTCCCGTCTCTCTCCCCAGGTGACTTATCCTTGCTGACTTCACGGGGGGTGCAAATGTCAGAGCTGTCCCCGTGCGGGGTCAGTTAGTGCTACCAACGCCTAAGCAACCACTCACATTGCTGTAATTTGAATAAAGTTGTGACCAAAATTATGCCAAAAACCTTAAACAAAAATTAAGTGTCAATTGTGTTTTTCTTGGGGGGGGGGGTGTGTCTTGGGGACCTCGACGCGCAATTGCCTTCTTGTTGATCTTCTGATTTGGGAAGATCCTTTTCCAGACACATCACAGGGTTGGCAAACCCTAGTCTGCCCTGGGTGGCATCTTGACCCATTTCTGCTGCCAAGAACAAGTTCCAGATCACTCGGCCCTCTGGGGAGCCGCAGAGCTTCCTTTGTTAATGTGTGTTAAAGGTCTCTAAATGTTGTATAAATGTTATCCTTCCGTGCTTTCCAGAAGCCCTGGGTTGGTTTCATTCCTTCGCGTTCCCTGCTAATGCACCTTTGACCTTTCGCAGCCAGCAATTGCACCTTCCGCTGCCTGCCTTGTTTTGCCAGCTCCCGACACTTGGCGCGTTTGACCTACTCCCTAAGTCCGGGGCAGTATTATTTATAATCAAAATTAAAGGAGGAGGCAAAGGGCTCGGCGAGGCAGTTCTGAAGCCATGGCCAGAGGTTAGAAACATAAAAGGATAACAAAAGGGTAAAGAATAAGGAGAGAAAGAGAAGGAGAGGGAGAGAGAGAGAGAGTTTGTGTCCCACTTTCCAGTCCGTTATGCGGCTTCCTGAGATGGGGGAGAATGTAAATGAAATCAGAAAGAGGTGCTAGAAAGAGGAGAAGTGACATTTGGTGCTGTAATACCTTAAAGTCAATATCATTACCTCTGATATTTACTGTAGCATGCAACGCTCAGATGAAATGGCAAAGTTCATCCATCTTCCATATGCTCAACAGCCTCGGCCACGCTATTTTCTATTGGGCTTCACTTATTGGCCTGTGCAAATTAACACTTCTGAAAGCCCTCCAGCGCTGGTAATGATTGGAAACCACGGCGTTGGTGGCGAATTATTATTACAAGTGGAGACCTGTGAAAATTCACAGACGCCGTTTCCTTTGAAATACCTCCCGTGCCTCTTTCTCTCTTTCTCTCTTTCTCACGCCGCCAAGTCCTCCTACTCATGCTCGTGTTTTCACAACCCGCCCATTCCCTCTTCCTTCGCACGCTTACACACGCCAAACGACGGCAGCAATTTCGTTTGTGCAGAGGTCATGCGATGACACGGCCCAGAGAAAAATACGCTATCCTGCACATGTGGCCAGACAGACCTTTTGTTGCAAGAGGCAAAAGGACTAGGTGGTACTTACACACCCACTTGATGTGGAGAAGCTGTTAGGACAGAGCATAAGAAGGTAAGAAGAGACCTGCTGGAACCAGCCAATGGCCCACCTAGTTCAGCCAGGAGCGGAGCTACTTGCCCCCTACAAGCGGTGGGGGGCGGGGCTAGCCACCTGCATGGTGAGCATCCCTAGCTGCCCGCTGCCCACGCAGCAAGCATGGGGTACTGCTAGCCATTCATGCAGCGAGCATGCGGGGGGGGCACTGCTCGCTGCCCACACAACAAGCATCGGCTGGGCGCCACTACCCATGGCAACATCACCACTAGTGGTGTAGGGCTTTAAAGGTCATATCGACAGCACTTTGAATCCACTGGTAGCCCGCAGAGTTATCTGCTCCCTATAACCAGCCCTGCTCAGCAATCTGGCTGCAGCTCTTTGAGCCAGTTTAAGTTTCTGAGCACTTTTCAAAGGCATCCCCACATAGAGCATGTCCCTGTAATACCAGGAGGATGTAACTATTCATAGGAATGTCGGGGGGGGGAGCTATGTACAGCCCACAAGCTGGAGGTTTCCACCTCTGATGTAAAGCACCATCATTTGGGGCATCATCAACCACCCCATTCTGGTTTCTTCCCCCTATTTCTTCATCTGTTTAGGACAGGGGTCAGCAAACTTATAGCGCCTCGGGCCGGTGTCTCCAGCACTGAATGCGTGGTGGGCCAGAGGAGCGAGTGCCCATACGCATGCACACTTTCCGGCACACTTTCGGGTCAGAGGAGCACCAGAATTAGCTTGTGCGCATGTGCAGGGGCCTCCTCTGACCGGATGTGCACCGGAAATAATGCTTGCACATGCGCACAAGCTATTTCCGGTGCTTCCCCGACCCAGAAATGGGCAGCTGCGCAGCATTGGTAAGAGCGGGTGGCGGCAGCGGGCAGTGGGGGTTGCCACGGGCCGGATAAACGAGTCTCTTGGGCCTTATCTGGCCCACAAGCCTTAGTTTGGGGACCCCTGATTTAGGACATGCACCTAACTTTTTGAAAGCAGTGGCAATATTTGAAATTCTGCAGGACCTTAGGTAAAATGGTACTTTGGGGATATCTTCTCTCTCTCTCTAAAGACTCTTGGAGATGATGACCTTGAACTAATTACTTGTTTGTTAACTGCAGCAAAATTCCGTATGGCTTCCCATTGGAAATCCATGACAACACCATCCATATTAGATTGGTACTATAAACAGTTTGGGACTGTGGTTCATTAACTAAGCTAACATATTGTAGGAGAGCAAAAGAGAGCCTTGCCAATAGATTTGCGGGGAAATAGATTTTGGGCCATGCAAGCAACAAAGGCTTCTATTTCTCTCCTCCCTCCAGTGGGGTACTGGTGGCACTGGAAATCTCATAATGAAAGTTTATTTCTCTTGTGCAAGCATCACTGGAAGTCATTCTTTATTTACAACACATTGGAAGGATACGATCCAAGGCATGTTATGTTTACTTTCCAAAGCTAAGCTACACATCCAAATGCACTATATTATGGCTCAATCCTGGGTTCTCTAAATATCTTTGCTAGATTTATTATCACTAACTACAGGTATCTCGCAACGTTTGCACATCTAACTTGTGTCCATTCGGCTTTACATACTTGGCAATTTTTTAAAAAAATTAAAAGGGGCCAGAAAGGGTCGGGAGTCCAGGGGAAAATACTTTGGCAAGCCCACCTGCCACTGAATCCAATTTGTTTTGATTTAACATAATTCGGGCTTTAGGCACAATCCCCGGAACAACCCCAACATAAGTTGAGAGTCGCCTGTATTTGCTCCATTAAAATACAGACTCAGAACACGTCCTGTAGTAATAAAGGTTCTAACAGAATCACAGCCCACCCTTTTAAGTCTGGGACAAGTGTGAGACATGACTTCCAGAACTTCCAGTCCACTTTCCAGAAAGGCTTAAAAACCCAGCCCAACATCAAAAGCACTGTATGTGATGCAGAAGAATATGTTATCCTGAAATACTGACCTTGAGGAATTCACAAGAGCTCCCTTGTTCTCTTGCTTGCTGCTTCTTCTTCTCACTACCACCATACTGCTTCATTCTCATTTGACCACCCTGCTATTTCACCTGAAGGGTAAAAAAGTAAAGGTACCCCTGCCCGTACGGGCCAGTCTTGACAGACTCTGGGGTTGTGCGCCCATCTCACTTAAGAGGCCAGGGGCCAGCGCTGTCCGGAGACACTTCCGGGTCACGTGGCCAGCGTGACATCGCTGCTCTGGCGAGCCAGAGCCGCACACGGAAACGCCGTTTACCTTCCCGCTGGTAAGCGGTCCCTATTTATCTACTTGCACCCAGAGGTGCTTTCGAACTGCTAGGTTGGCAGGCGCTGGGACCGAGCAGCGGGAGCGCACCCCGCCGCAGGGATTCGAACCGCCGACCTTTCGATCGGCAAGCCCTAGGCGCTGAGGCTTTAACCCACAGCGCCACCTGCGTCCCCACCTGAAGGGTAAAGTCAGGCTAATGAATGTTGTGTCCCTGAAAAATGCAGACCCCCAATTCCCATCAGGACCACCCAACACGACCAAAAATCAAGGTTAATGGGAGTTGCAATATGATGACATCTAGGGAACACCACCCCCTTCATGGATCACTGGCAAAGGGGCTTGAGTAACTCAGAGAAGCTATGAGCTATGATGTGCAGGGCCACCCAAGATGGACAGGTCATAGTGGAGAGTTTTGACCAAACGTGATCCACCTGGAGCAGGAACCGGCAAGCCACTCCAGTATCCCTGCCAAGAAAACTCCATGGATAAAGACAATTTTTAAATTATGGTGCTGGAGGAGACTCTTGAGAGTCCTGTGGACTGCAAGAAGATCAAACCTATCCATTCTGAAGAAAATCAGCCCTGAGTGCTCACTGGAAGGACAGATCCTGAAGCTGAGGTTCCAATACTTTATCCACCTCATGAGAAGAGAAGACTCCCTGGAAAAGACCCTGATGTTGGGAAAGATGGAGGGCACCAGGAGAAGGGGACGACAGAGGACGAGATGGTTGGACAGTGTTCTCAAAGCTACCAGCATGAGCTTGACCAAACTGCGGGAGGCAGTGGAAGACAGGAGTGCCTGGCGTTCTCTGGTCCATGGGGTCACGAAGAGTCGGACACGACTAAACAACAACAGGGAACACCACATAGCTTATCCATGGGCTATGGGAACCCATGTGATTTTGTTTGCTAGCATCCATGCCATCACTATACCATTTCATTTCTCCCCAATGATGTGGGTTGTTGCAGCCAAAATGTTTAGAGGGCAGTGAGAACAAATGAGGGCATGAGCAGTGAGGGCGAAAATATTATGGAAGCCTCCTAGAGAACAACAGCAAAGTAATGCATATTTGTTTCAAACAAATACCCCAAAATGGTTCATGAAAAGGACCCCCAAACAAAATAAGTAGTTTGTACTCTGTCCAATGCAGCATTCTCACTCTCTGCAGATCAACCGACTGACTCAAGTCTTCCGATGTTCCTCACAGAGGAGATGCATGAATCGGATAAATGCCGGCAAACCTCTTTGAAGATGAAAGCTACCATTCAGAAGCTCAGTTTCATTTATTAATAAAGAGGCAATCACCCTTGGTAAGAAATGACCATTGAGACGACACCAATTGTCTTCACTTCAAAGGAGACCCCTTCTTATTTGCATGTCTTTGTAATCTCACTTAAATGGACCCCCCCTCCCTTTGTGACGATCAAGAGAAATATTTGCCAGGTATGACATTATCTTAAGCAGGAGATCAAGGCACTTCCTCTCTCTCTCTCTCTCTGGAAATATTTCTTCAAGAGTTTTGACAGAGATAGCGCAGCCTGATAATTTGGCCTTCAAGAAGAAACTCTCCATATTAGTGCTGTACATACTAATGTTAAGGTTTAAAAAAAAAAAGGAAGGAAGGAAAATGAAAGAGAAGTCAACAGATGATATTTCCGAAGGGAAGAATATAGACTGATTAGAGCAATGTGCTGCAAACTTGGGAATTAGCTACTGGAAAATTATCCAGTAAAGAGAAACCCACTGAAATGATTAGGAGCTACCTGAAGATTCCAGGGACTGAACATGTGACTTTCTGCCTGGGCCAATACTGCATGAAGTAAGGACATATCAAAACAAGGAGTGAGGCTAAGTTTATGGAACAACCTTCCTGACAATGTCCAAAGTTATCAGAACATAAGGAGAGTCTTGCTGAACCAGGCCAATGGCCCATCTAGTCCACCACCCTGTTTTCACAGTGGCCAACAAGATGCCCATGGGCATTCCTGAAACTGGACCCAAGCACAAAACCTCATCCCTCCTGGGGCTTCCAGCAACTGGTATTCACCTTTGAAGGTTACCCAGAAACTACAACTAATCCAGAATGCAGCAGCTAGACTGGTGACTGGGAGTGGCTGCTGAGGCTATATAACACCGGTCCTGAAAGAGCTTCATTGGCTCCTAGTACGTTTCCGAGCACAATCCAAAGGGTTGGTGCTGACCTTTAAAGCCCTAAACGGCCTTGGCCCAGTATACCTGAAGAAGCGTCTCCACCCCCCCATCGTTCTGCCTGGACACTGAGGTCCACTTACAGGGGTCTTCTGGTGGTTTCCTCACTGCGAGAAGTCAGGTTACGGGGAATCAGGCAGAGGGCCTTCTCGGTAATGGCACCCACCCTGTGGAACGCCCTCCCACCAGATGTCAAAGATAAAAAACAACTACCAGACTTTTAGAAGACATCTGAAGGCAGCCCTGTTTAGGGAAGCTTTTAATGTTTGATGTATTTATCGTGTTTTTAATATTCTATTGGGAGCCACCCAGAGTGGCTGGGGAAACCCAGCCAGATGGGCGGGGTATAAATAAATAAATGGTGATGATGATGATGATGATGATTGCCCCCAGCTATGAAGGAACATCCATCATGGAATGATGATCCTCTCATCCATGAATGCATCTAACCCTCTTTTAAAGCTATCCAAATTGGTGGCCTCCTAGGCTATTTTGAGATATTGCTTTTTTGAGTGGATGCAAAATATCTCTCTATTAAAAATAGTCTATGGCTACCTTATACCAAACCAGACCATTGGTCTGTGAAGCTCAGTAGGGTTTTCAGAGACAGGCAGCAGCTCTCCAGGGACACAGTGGTGCTGTGGTCGAAACCACCGAGCCTCTTGGGGTCCTTACGGGGTCTTCGCTGCGAGATCACATTCATCCGGTGTTATACCAGCTGCACTGGCTCCCGGTGGAGTATAGGATCAGGTTTAAGGTGCTGGTTTTAACCTTCAAAGCCCTATACGGCCTAGGACCCTCGTACCTACGGGACCGCCTCTCCTGGGTATGCCCCACAGAGGAACTTACGGTCTTCAAATAAAAACATCTTGAAGGTCCCAGGCCACAGAGAAGTTAGGCTGGCCTCAACTAGAGCCAGGGCTTTTTCGGCTGCGGCTCCAACCTGGTGGAATGCTCTGTCACAAGAGACTAGGGCCCTGCAGGACTTGACATCTTTCCGCAGGGCCTGCAAGACAGAGCTGTTCCGCCAGGCCTTTGGTCAGGGCGCAGCCTGACTCCCTCCTTTGGCAATCTTTACAAAACTTTAGTTTATGGTTGCCATCAATTTTGATTTTAATTAATTTTTATAATGTTTTTATAATGTTGCACTACTTCAGTGTTGTTAGCCGCCCTGAGCCTGGTTTCGGCTGGGGTGGGCGGGATATAAATAAAATTTTTAATCATTATTATTATTATTATTAGGCTTGCTGATCGGAAGGTCGGAGTTCAAATCTGCACAACGGAGTGAGCTCCCATTGCTCTGTCCCAGCTCCTGCCAACCAAGCAATTCAAAAGCATACCAGCGAGAGTAGATAAATAGGTACCGCTGTGGCAGGAGGATAAATGGCATTTCCGTGCACTCTGGATTCCGTCACGGTGTTCCATTGCAAGCTGTTTAGTCCTGCTGGCCATATGACCCGGAAAACTGTCTGGACAAATGCCGGCTCCCTCCGCCTGAAAGCAGAGATGAGCACTGTACCCCATAGTCGCCTTTGACTGGACTTATCCGTCCAGGGATCCTTTACCTTTTACCTCTCCAAGATTTCATGTGGGTTATCTCCAAGTCCTATCTACAGTATACATGCCAGGGATGGAACCTGAGAACTTCTGTCATTGAAAAAAACAGCCCTCTACCATAATGTGAATATTTCTGGTTCAGAAGTATTACTACTCTGCTCTTCTCAGCTTTATTTCAACTCCGGAGCTACAGTCCCCAGAGTGGTTTAGCAATCAATCCCTCTTCCCAGGGAACTCTGGGAAATGTCACTTTGCTGGGGAACGGGGGTCTCCTAACAATTCTCAGCACCCTTAATGAATGACACCTCCCAGCATTCCTTGGGGGAAAGCCATCATTATTTAAAATGGTATCATAGTGTGTGAAGCATGTGGTGTGAATGCAGCATCTGTTATTGCCATTATATTATAGTTTGCTTTTTCGAATCTGTCTCAAACTTTGGAGAGGTAAGGCACCAACATTTTCATGAATTAAACTGGGAACTGCGGCTTATCAGCCAGGATGGCTCTCTCTGCAGCAACTCACGTTTAGCAACATCTCTTTTAGGTCCTGGAAGGTGAAGGTCAATGCCCACCCCACTCTTGATTTTGCAAATTTCCTCTTAATGGACAGTACTTTTGCTTTGGAAACATCTGCAAAGGGATAAAAAATCCGTAGCGCCTTGGTTGAAACTTGACTATAACAAAGGCAATGTCAGCAGATCGTCTTGCAGAGATGCAGGTCAGCAGTAAAAACTGGCAACCTCTGCCTCAAAGTGGTAGAGTTGGCAGGACTGGCCGAGGCTGAACAGCAGAGGTCTGTGGCTCAGGAAATGGCAGGTAGATCAAATGCACCACCCTATGGGTACCAGTAATGGCTCTCTTTCACCAGCTGTATCTCTGCTGCTGCCAAGCAACTCCCTCTGGTATTGGCAGAGGTCCCCAACTTCCTTCCCCATTTGCAGAGCCAGTGGGGTGCAGTTGTTAAGAGTGCTTGGCTGTGACCTGGGAGACCAGGGTTCAAATCCCCACTTGGCCATGAGGCTCACTGGATGACCTTGGGCTCACCACTGCCCCTTAGCCTAATCTACCTCACAGGGTTGTTGTGGGTATTGAATGAGGAGGAGTGGGGAAACCATTCTGCCACCTTAATCTGCTTGGGGGGGGAAGATGGGACATCAATACAATAAAATATAATTTGCTGCTCAGTAGCAAGTCTATTATGGGACGTGGGTGGCGCTGTGGGTTAAACCACAGAGCCTAGGACTTGCCAATTAGAAGGTCAGCAATTTGAATCCCTGCAATGGGGTGAGCTCCTGTTGCTCGGTCCCTGCTCCTGCCAACCTAGCATTTCGAAAGCACATCAAAGTGCACGTAGATAAATAGGTACTGCTTCAGAGGGAAGGTAAACAGCATTTCCATGTGTTGCTCTGGTTCACCAGAATATAGCTGTCAACTTTTCCCTTTTCTTGTGAGGAATCCTATTTGGAATAAGGGAATTTCCCTTTAAAAAGGGGGGAAATTGACAGCTATGTCATGCTGGCCACATGACCCGGAAGCTGTACGCCAGCTCCCTCGGCCAATACAGCGAGATGAGCGCCGCAACCCCAGAGTCATCCGCGACTGGACCTAACGGTCAGGGGTCCCTTTACTAGCAAGTCTATTGCGTCACTTAGTCCCCTGCATCACCACCTACTATATCATATCTGGTGGGGTAGTGGAGCAGGGATGGACAGGAACTAAGCACCGCCTCTTCCTTCAGAGCAGGGAGTCCTGGTCCGAAGGAGCTGAGGAAGGTCTTTCTTGACAATGGGGGGATGTAGAAAATGGATTGGTATGGGGACCTGTGCTTTTTATTTGTTAACAAACAAGCAGTGAGGTGGCCAGGTTTGCTGCTGATACTAAAATGTTCAGGGTTGTTGAAAGGTATTTTGAAGACCTCAAAACTGACCTCTCCAAACTGAGTCAATTGGTGGCAAAACGACAAAGGGACATTCACCTTTAAATGCAAACTGAATTAAATTTGCCATCAATTTGATTTTAATTAATTTTTATAATGAAATGTTTTTAGAACCGTTGGATTATTTTGATTGTTGTTAGCCGCCCTGAGCCCAGCTTCGGCCGGGGAGGGCGGGATATAAATAAATTTTATTATTATTATTATTATTTGTCCCCATTGCTTGTTGAAACCCTTTTTTAATTTGATGGGCTTTTTTAAAAAATTGGGGTTGTGGTTGTTGTTGTTACTTTGATTGATATCCTGCCCTTTGTGGTAGCAGGCAGAGCAACGATAAATCATCATCATCATCATCATCAAATTCTTAAAACAAACAAAAACAGTTAGAAACATGATTTCTACAAGTGATCTCAAGGTTCCCAGGAACAGTGTCTTTCAGCTATTGGATACTTGGGGGAAACAAAAATGTTTTGAATTTTATCCTGAAAGTCAACAGTGAGGAAAAAGGTACATCTCACAAATGAGGATCTTCCACTGAAGAGGTACCATGGCAGTTCAATGCCAAGTGGGCAACCACCAACAAGGCCTCACCTGTCCATTGTATGGTTAATATTGAGAAATGCACTCTTTTAGGTTTCTGGGTCCCTCCCAGTTAGGGCTTGATGTGCTGGTACTAACACCAAGAATTGTTGGCAGGGTTGGGCGTTTGCTGAAGCCTCCACCCCAGTAAGGGCCCATCTCCAGGGGCATAGGCAGAAGAGAAGAAGAGTTTGGATTTGATATCCCACTTTATCACTACCTGAAGGAGTCTCAAAGCGGCTAACATTCTCCTTTCCCTTCCTGCCCCACAACAAACACTCTGTGAGGTGAGTGGGGCTGAGAGACTTCAAAGAAGTGTGACTGGCCCAAGGTCACCCAGCAGCTGCATGTGGAGGAGCAGGGAAGCGAACCCGGTTCACCAGATTACGAGTCTACTGCTCTTAACCACTACACCACACTGGAAGGAGCTTGCGGGGGATGTGGTCTGGCCCGGGTATCATCCTTGAGGGGGGGGGGGGTGACAAAATGCCACAGGGGTCAGCAGGATCTGGCCTGTAGCGCACCCAAGCCATGCATCTCTCCTGGGAGTGACGGGGTGGCTCAGGGCCACACACTGCCCAAAATGGCAGCATGGGGCTTGCGTCCACCAGGTGGACTCCATAGGCAGCCCACCCCACCCTGTGGGTGGCTCACCCCTGCCACTCCGGGTGCCGGAGCAGCTAGCTATGCCCCTGCCCATTGCCAAACCCGACGGCAGTCTGGCAGTGGCATGTCTCGAACTCAGACCTCTAGGCCTTAGATACAGCCTTCTCTGTGCCCCAAACACACAGGGCAAAAATGGAAGCATTGTTATCCCTGACAGGCTTTTTCTTAAAGCAACGAGAGAGAGAGAGAGAGAGAGAGAGAGAGAGAGAGAGAGAGAGAGAGAGAGACTTCAAGGACTTCAGTAAAAATCGCATCCCCTTATTCAGAGACTGGCACTGCAGTCCTTGGCTACAAACTGTTAACATTCCCCCAATAAAAGCTGGAGAGAGGAAGGGGAGAGGGAGATGAAGCTGCCACAAAGCCAGAAAATTCCAGCTCCACCCGTCTCCCACCTTTACTCAAGCCAGAGATTCAGCTGAGCTATTCAAAAGCTAAAATTATTGACCCATCCTCCTGCCTTTTTTAGACAGCTGCAGAGTTCAACCGAGGACATTTGGGATGCAACGCAGATACGTATTTCGGTGGACACCATTTCACTGTGCAAAACGACAAAGAATGGAGCCAATTATAGCTAGAAGGTGATTCTCTCTCTCTCCCCCCTTCTTCTTTTTCTAAATCTAGGAATTCATGCTTTTGATGATCCTTTAAAAAAAAAAGTCTTTCACCTTGCCCTGCCCTCCTCGCCCCCTCTGTGTTTCTCAAGATCAGGCGAGAAAAAGAAGACACTCCATTTGCAGCTGTTAAAACTGATGCTGTTTCCAAGGTTACTTTAAACTAGTCGGAATTTGATTACTTCCAGAATTTAAGGAAGGATTGAAAACTGTTTCATAGGAAATCTGCCCTTTGGTTCATCTAGCTCAGCATTATCCTGCACTGGCTGGCAGCAGCTGCCCAGGGACTGAACCTGGGGATGTTGAGCTTGCGCAGAAGATGCTGTACCTCTAAGCTGTAGCCCTTTCTCTCAAGGACATGAATTCAAAACCTGGGTCCAACCAGGGATCCTGCTCTTTGGTTTCATTCTCATTTCTGGGCCAGTGATGGGAGTTGGCCATGTCAGACACCTGCTGGGGCCCACAGCCTTCTGATATGCCTTTTCCTTGCTGCCACTGCCTGATGACCTATGTGAATGAGCAGAGGCACATTCCAGAAGAAAGCCCAGAGCTCTCTCCTTCTGGGGTGGTGGTGTAGATTTGGCCCAGAGAGGCAGGAGTGTCACCCTTATGTCACCCTCATCCATGAGCACCTCCTAGACCTTTGTTGGTGCAATCTGAACAACGGGTTAAATTACACAGGGCTTGGGCTCATGCTTTGAGGAACACATCCCTCACACCTGGATGTTCTGAGATAAGAGTGCCAGGTGCACTGGGTTACCATGGCAACACCAGCGAGGTTGATTGTATGACCTGCAGAGTCTTTTGCCCTCCCATTGCTTCAGGAATATGGAGATGAGATGGGTATGATAGTCTCTAGGGCATTGCTTTCACGAAGTCCTGTTGCAAATCCTGATGTTGCACTGTTTTCTGTCAAGGTCTGATTCCGAATTTGTGAGAGTCAGGAGAAGAGGCCATGGGTTTTACACAACAGTGTTAGCTAGCATGGCGATGGTGTTAACAAATCTGTACATGTCTACATTTTCTTCAAAGACCAGAAGAAGTGTAGATAGTAGATATTAGCTTTGTATTGTGCCTGGAGACCATAAACACTTTGTTACCTTGAATTATGTGGGAGAGGAGTCTGTTCCTTTAACCGGGAACTCTGGAAGAAGCTGTCTGCTGGGGGCAGGAGATCTCTGAAGACCCTGCTGGGGCTCCACATACTCTGCTGAGACATCACACAGGTTGAGGTGTGGTGGGCTACCAACTGACTTCCACCATTCACCAACAACCTTAAGCTGGGGGTTGCTAACATGGTGTTCTCAAGATGTTGTTGGACTACAAATCCCATCTTCCTGACCACAGTCCATGTTGGAGATCAAGAATAACAACAACTTGAGAGTACCATGTTGGTTATCCTTATCTTAAGTCAACGTGGCTTTCATTTTGCCCAGATCCCATCATTCCTCAGCATTGTCCATGCTGGCTTGGTTTGATGGGAATTGGAGTCCAACAACATCTGAAAGGCACTGTGTTAGTCACCCTTTGCCTGTCCAGGACATGGACAGACAAATCGACACAGCTTTGGATGGAAAAAGAGTGGAAATCAAACTTAAAAAGAAGATTGCTTTGACAAAGCTCTAGTTTTAAGCCCCAGTGCCTTACTAAGAACCTTTCTCTCTGGACATGAAAAACAGCCCACCCTCACAATAACTCCCTGATTTACTAGCACCAGTTTAATAAATAAACAAATACAAATACTCCTTTCAACACTTTAATTTCACAATATAAACTTCAACCTAATGTGGGCTGTGCAATTTTCCCCGAGTCTCCAGAGGAAGACTGGGTAACCTAAGGGCAGAAAAATGTGCTGCTCCTATAGATCATTTAAGCAAAAGGGAAGGAAATGAAACATATCCTAGCTTGCAGTGGGTAGCCGCAAACCAATGGATTAATTCTACATTCAGAGGAGAAAGGGGGGGGGAAGTATTTTGAAGTACCTCTGCTTTAAAGGCTGTAGGAATAGAAGAAGAGCTCTGCTAGTTCAGGCTGAAGTCCCACCTAGTCCAGCATCCTGCTCTCACAATGGACAACCCGTGAGAAGCCCATGAGAAGCCCACAAGGAGGACCTGAGGGTAATAGTTCTCCCGCCCCTTGTGATTCCCAGCCTCGTCCTCTTTTAAAGTCATGCAACTATGTGGCCTTCACTCCATCTTGGAGGATGGATGCAGCCTGGGAGCATTTTGGGCACAATCTATTAGGCAGCATAGCTTTGCCCTTGGGTGGCTGCATTAAAAGAGTTTGCCTGTTCAGTTCAGAGGGAAGGACAGGCTTCTTGAGTTGGCTTCCATCACACTAAAGGACAGAGCCATATCAGCACTTAACCATATCTGATTGGCTAGGTGTGGCATCATGAGGCATAGTCTCCAACTGTCCTGAAAATGATGGGACCATCAGGAGATCCATTAAGCCATCAGGGCTGGAGTTTGTGGGGTGTGTAGGGTCAAGGAGGTTATGGAGGTTGAGCTAGCTGGGCTTCAATGGCGTTGTTTGTATCATGAAAAACTTTAATAAGTATCTCAATGTGCAAAAAAAGCACCGCTCTCCCACGGTGGTTATACTGATATATAATGGAACGTCCCTATTGTCTTCTGAGGAATGTTGGATAGTGTGCATGATGTTGTTCTGTTCCCAAAGTAATTCCCAATTGTGATACTGAACAATTTTAGAAGACTGTGCAGTGAGAAGAAAAGTATCATTGAGAAAGATAAGATGTTGTACCAATTATTGAGATCAGGGCTGATTAAAGTTGAGTGTTCTCACAATTAAGCCCCCACTAAATATTTGTGTCCCCATCCCCAAGCAATTCATTTTGACTCAAAAACTGAACTGCAGGCAAATCTCGCACATGTCCAACATAGCCAAATCCTCCCAGCTATTTTCACTCATTCTCACACCACCCAGCTTTTCACCATGTGCTGAATTTCAAGCCTATTTGGGGCATCCTAGGGACTAGAAACTCACTCTTCAAATGAAAGCGGATAACCTCAGGATGCTGAATTTGAAGCCTCATGCAAAACTCTCTACTTGTGTGATGAAGCTGTGAAAGCAGCTCGTCTCAGTCAAGGTAGCAGAACATTTCTTGAGGAAATGCAGGAGAATGTTCTTAAAGAAACACACCACCAACCCACGTAAATCTATTGGGCAAAACCTATGAAATATTAAATGGAGCTTGTGCAAGAGAACTTCTTATGGGATCCTACCTGTGTGTTTTAATGATACTCAGGCTGATACTTATTTGGGAAAAAGTCCTAGCAAACTCACTTCTGAGTAGGCATGTACAGGGTTGCACAGTAAAGGATTTTTTCCTCCCTTCCCAGCCTATATATCTAACAGTACAACAGCAAAGAATTATATGGAACATGTGGGATGAGGGGAACAGGGGAGCAGAGAGCGCACACACATATTTTTGTAATGTTTTGATCTCATGTCACTGGGAATTTTTTTAATGCATAACAGCCAGAGTAATTTTGCTCCAATTCACCATTAATTTCTGCACAGTATGCACTGGGGACATAATTTTTTTACAAGACATTTTATAACCAAGCCTGAAAACAAGCAAAATCCATTACTGAGTTACAGTAAATTCCTGGAGGATCATCCTCACTTCTGTTCGTTCTTCAGAACGATGACTTAAATGTGCTCACACAAACACACACATACACACCCCAGTGCACATCCCCCTTCAGTGAACAGAGGAAGGCGTAGCAAGGCCCCCCCCCCCCATGATAGAAAGGGAGGGAGGGAAGGAGAAGTGTTTTTATGATGTATGATTTCTACTGGAAGGAATCCAGAAGGATGTTCACACATTACGTTCAACAAGTGTACAATCTGTGTACAGAAGAGCTGAGCTGTGCATACCAAGGCTATCCACAGTCATTTACGGACTCACTGTTAAGATTGTGTTCATGGACGACAATCTGACTTGGCTACAAGTGATCTCCAAAGAAAGAAAGAAAGAAAGAAAGAAAGAAAGAAAGAGAGAGAGAGAGAGAGAGAGAGACTCTATCAATGACTACAGTTCTCAGAGTAGTTTCACAATCAAATATTATACAGTGGAACCTCAAGTTGAGGACCTAATCTGCAGGGGCGAAGGAAGGTGTCGTGACACCTGGGGCGGGCGTCACAATGTAGGGCGCATGCGGGGCATTGCTATGTATGGCGTATGCACCGTACATAGTGACACTGCACATGTGCTGTATAGCGATTTGCCGCTGGTGCTGCTCCAGCGCCATATGGATGGTGCCAGGATCCCTACGTTGCCGCTACAGCTGTGTTTATGGCTGCAGCAGTGACGGAGGGATCCCGTCACCACCCGTACAGCGCTGGAGCAGCGCCAGTGGCAAACCGCTAAGAACAGCGCATGCGTGCGGCACCGCACATGCACTGTACTTAGCGAATTGCTGTGGGTGCCTGGATCCTCTGCTTGTGGCTACAGCCACGAATGGAGGATCCTCCAAAGGTGGCTGTGGCGGTGCGATGGCTGCTCACACTGCTGCGAGCCCCATGGGGTGACTTCTTGTCACCCCCACAAACATGGAACCTGGGGCGTACCATCCCCCCCCACCCCTATTGCGACGTCATTGATAATCCCTCCAGGAGGCACATCCGCAACTTGAAGCGTTTCCATGTAGAAGCGAGGCGTTTGCGCACGCGAGTGGCATGACCTAGTGCTTCTGCACATGCATGAAGAGCGATTTAGTGCTTCTGCACATGTGCAAGTGGCGAAGAGTGGCGAAACCCAGAAGTTTCCCATTCCGGTACTTCCAGGTTGCCATGGGAAGCAACATGAAAAGACGTAACTTGAAGCGGATGCAACACAAGGTATGACTATACTTTTGAAGCAGTATCACACCTCTTTAAACAGTCATGGAATCCTCCAAAGAACTCCGGGAAACCGTAGTTTCCTAAGGGTGCTAAGAGTTGTTAGAAGAACCCCCTGTTCCCCTCCCAGAACTATAATTCACAGAACTCCCTGAGAAGAGGGACGGTATGTAAAAACCACCCTGGGAACCGTAGGACTGGGAGAGGAATAGGCCTCTCCTAACAACACTCAGCACCCTTAACAAGCTACAGCTCCCAGGATTATATTGGGGAAGCCACAGCTGTTTAAAACAGTGCAAATATGGCCTCTATTTTGTTCTGTTGCTGCTTGTGCCGCTACTTCGGGACTCAAATAAAAAGAGGTGACAGATGCCAGGTTTGATTTCACCATGACAAATGCCCCACTTCCCATCACCTCATGTAACCTCATATCAGTAGCAGTGGTTTCCACACACAAACACAACAACAACAACAACAACAACCCCCACATAGCCCTATCCCCAGTTCCCTTGCTAAAACTCAAGCTTTTCATTAGCAGGAGAAGGAGCAGTGAACTGGAGTGGAAGTGGCATTGGAGAGGACCGTTTCCTTGTCACCACCAATGTTTTTTAATCCATCATCTTTCCCCGCAGCTTCCCTGTAATGTTTTATTAACAGAGACGTTCAAACCAGCATCAACAGAAGGAATCTGAGATGCCCATAAAGAAGGAACTGGGAGGAGGGCGGAGGGGGAGAGAGAGTGTGAAACAAGTAAATAAAACCCGCCACAATGGTGTGCACAGAACGGAAGAGTCTATCTTGTCCATTCGATTTTTTAACCTTAAAAATGCCCTGCCAAAATTAAGAAGAATTGATTTTACACTTAGGCTTTCAAACAAAAGAGGGGAAAGAGGAGAAGCTTGCGGGTCACGTATTCTTACCTACATGCCTTGGGTTAATGACTGCTGATAAAGCAACTCTGAGGCTTTGGGAAGGAATAAATCGCTCCCATCGTTTACATATAAATGACCCCCACTGCCTCCTGTTGGACTTGGCATCAGCCCCATCTATTTAGCCAGACAATGAAACAGCTGACCTCATCACTGGAATTGATAGGGAAAGCAGTTGCTGTGGTCATCAGTTGTCTGGCAGAGGTGGGAAGGAGGAGAAAGGGGGAGCCAGCAGGAGGGAAAGAAGGGTGAATACATTTGTCCTCCTGCACCGGACAAGCATGAGTACAGTACATTTGTCCTCCTCAACAGGAGTACCTTTGTCCTCCTCCTCAGTCATAAGGAAGTGCTGGGAAAGAGAAGAAAATGATAGCTTACAGATGCCTCTCCTTTGCAATGTGTGTCCATTTCATGTTGTTTAGTTTAATTTTAAATGTATTTGCTTCCTTTTGCATGTTTCTAACTGTTCTTTTAGCTGGTTGATTGTACAGCAAATAATAATAATAATAATAATAATAATAATAATAATAATAATACCAGATGGTAAATAATAATAATAATAATAATAATAATAATAATAATAATAATAATAATAATAATATACCACCACCTCTTGGCAAATAGAAGAGGAAGAAATGGAGGCAGTGAGAGATTTTATTTTCTTGGGCTCCATGACCACTGCAGAGGGTGACAGCAGACACAAAATTAAAAGACGCCTGCTCCTTGGGAGAAAAGCAATGACAAACCTAGACAGCATCTTAAAAAGTAGAGACATCACCTTGCTGACAAAGGTCTGGATAGTTAAAGCTATGGTTTTTCCAGTAGTGATGTATGGAAGTGAGAGCTGGACCATAAAGAAGGCTGATCACTGAAGAATTGATGCTTTTGAATTATGGTGCTGGAGGAGACTCTTGAGAGTCCCATGGACTGTAAGAAGATCAAACTTCTCCATTCTTAAGGAAATCAGCCCTGAGTGCTCACTGGAAGGACAGATCCTGAAGTTGAGGCTCCAGTACTTTGGCCACCTCATGAGAACAGAAGATTCCCTGGAAAAGACCCTGATGTTGGGAAAGATGGAGGGCACAAGGAGAAGGGGACGACAGAGGACGATGGTTGGACAGTGTTCTCGAAGCTACCAGCATGAGTTTGACCAAACTGCGGTAGGCAGTGGAAGACAGGAGTGCCTGGCATGCTCTGGTCCAGGGGGTCACGAAGAGGTGGACACAACTAAACGACTAAACAACAACAATATACCAGAATTAAAGGTGAGTTTGGGATCATTGCGCATGACCTACTGGGGCAGCTTCTTTATAAGGAAACACCACCAACATTAAAACTTTTTTGGTTTTGGAATGAGGAACAGTAGGTATGTGCAAAATGAAACAGAAGCAACACAGAATTGACACTCCTTGCGAAGGCCCATTCATCCTCTTGGGATAGCCTGGAAGGTCAAGAATGCCTTCAGTTGTTTCTGGAAAGTGCAGATGGGGAGTGTATACCTTCCAACTGTCCCACTTTGAGTGGGACATCTTGGATTTACAGAAACCACCATGCATCGCAGTGGTAGCCTAGCAGGCCTTGCGGTGGCTGAGAACTAGGGGAGGAGGCAGCAGAGAGAGAAATGGAAAAGGTAAGGTAGTGAGAGGGGGAGAGGAGGTGGTGGCAAGGGGTGGCGGTGGCAACATGGTGTGGGGTGTGTCCCGGATTGGCGACAGAAAAAAGTTGGAGTGCATGCAAGTGCCTGACGAATCCCAATGAGAAGGTGATTCCAAGGAGCAGTGTCAGCCACGCTAAAAGCTCTGAGCCTGGGTTATTGCAGAACAGGCTGCTGGGAGCTTTGGAAATTGCAAGAGAAGTTATCCCACAGACTGCAGTGGTACTTTATCTATAAGGAATAAGGCGGTCTTTCAAGTAGCCTGGTCACGAGCTGTACAGGACCTCGTATGTTAGTGTCACCACCTTGACCTGATTGGTGGCCAGTGGAAATCTCGCAAGCCACACTGTTTTCCAGTTTTGATGCTGGGGCAGAACCAGTGCTATTTTTCTAGAAAAAGCAGTGCCAGAACTCAGCAATAATGGCTCTCTTGTTCTCTTATAATGGCAATGGTACCTACCTGGGAGGTGCCATAACTGAGTTCCATTGAGTTTTGGCTGAAAAAAACCAACCCTGGGCAGAACGTTAGTGGGGTAGATATCTCCCATTCCTTCCCCCCTGCAAAACAACAACAACAAGAAAAAGAACAACAACCAAATTCTCCTAAACCGTGAGAACACTCATCTCTTATTTTTATTCGTGCCCAGTGCCATTGTTTCTTACATATGCTGTAAGATGTAAGACCCACTTACATCCACTCATCCTGCTTCCTCGATCCACCATGTTTCCATCTCATGCAAGAAGTATCAAAACAATATAAAGCTAATCTCATTTGGCTACATGATGACTTCATCGAGTGCAATTCAGAGTGGTGGAAAGTGACCATATTGCACCAGTCCTTAAAGACCTACATTGGCTCCCGGTACGTTTCCAAGCGCCATTCAAAGTGTTGGTACTGAGCTTTAAAGCCGTAAACAGCCTCGGCCCAATATACCCAAAGGAGCATCTCCACCCCCATCGTTCAGCCCGTTCCTTCCCTGGGTTCCTTCCCTGGGAGAAGCGAAGTTACAGGGAACCAGGTAGAAGGCCTTCTCGGTAGTGGCGCCCACCCTGTGGAACGCCTTCCCATCAGATGTCAAGGAAATAAAGAACTATCTGACTTTTAGAAGACATCTGAAGGCAGCCCTGTTCAGGGAAGCTTTTAAGCTTTGAAGTTTTATTCTGTTTTTAGTGTTCTGTTGGGAGCCGCCCAGAGTGGTTGGGGAAACCCAGTCAGATGGGCAGGGTATAAATAATAAAATTATTTATTTATTTATTTATTATTGCTTTATATTATTATTATTATTATTATTATTATTATTATTAACAACTGAGAACAAGGGCAGATGAGAGCAATGCAGGCATATCACATGGGGTGTTGAAATGGGGAGGTGTCAAGCAGCAATTCCACACACATACACACCACAGCTCTGATGTCACCCCATTCCAAGCATGACTCTTGTAAGTTGGATGCATGTGCGAGCATGAAGTCTCGTTTGAGAGCCGGCGTACGAGTGTATATATCTGCCCTTAAAAATTGCATTGCCGCAGCATATAAATATTTATATATGTAACTGTCATAAATCTGTCAGCTTGGCTAACGTATGAGTCGCCAAGGTAACTTTGGGGAGCTTTTCTTTTTTTTTATCAGAGAGTTTATAAGCCAGAGTTACAGAATAGCTGAAAGAAATGAGAATTAATGGCTACTCAGCATCACAATCATGGACTTAGCCTGGCTTGTGGAAAATGAAACCGACAGAATGTTGGCTAATGTAGAAGCAGAGTAACCGTGCCAAACTCACTTAGAGCTTAATACTCTGATTAAAACAGAATCAGGACAGTGGGTCAATATGCTACATGCGACAGGGGATCTCTGGACAGACGGTGTTGGGAAATCGCCGACCGCGTGGCTCTCGCACAAAAGACCACTCGGAAGATGTTAAGGGACTTTTTTTTTTATTATTATTAAAATGGCAATTTCATTACTAGATTTTAGTGATTTCTTTGGACATCCAGCTCAATCCAGCCTGAATGTTCTGACTGGTTAAGTTGTGGAAGGGGAAAGAGCCTTATTCCCTGTATTAATTCACACATGGCCTAAGAAACAGAACCCAGAGCAAGACAATGCATGTGGTTTGGTTTGCCTCGTCTCAAAGAGGATAACATGGAGTTGAAACAGGTTCAGAAAAGGGCATAGGTTCTCAGTGCCTCCTTTTGCAGAAATGTGTATCTTGGCGGAAATTCTATGCAAAAATGAGTAGACAATGACAATGAAAGCTAATTAATTTTCACAGGCTTCTTTAGTCCCCATAGAAACCAACCCAGACTCTGCAATCATCATCTGAGGCCCTTCTTTGTGTACCTCCTCCAGGAGACGTCTGGAGGGCAGTGACATGAGACAAGGCCTTTTCGACATTGGCTGCCCGTTTGTGGAATGCTCTCCCCAGAGAGGCTTGCCTGGTGCCTTCATATATCCTTTAGGCACCGGGCGAAAACATTCTTTTTCTCCCACACCTTTGGCTAATAAAACAATCTATGTCCTTTTCAACTAGGGGAGGGAGGTGGATCTTGTTTTGTTTGTGATCACGTGATGTATTTTGTGTTTTTATGTTAAAATAATCTACGTTCTTTTAAACTGGGGGCGGGGATCTTGTTTTGTTTGCGATCATGCAATGTATTTTTGTGTTTTTATGTTAAAATAATCTACGTTCTTTTAAACTGGGGGGGGGGGGAGATCTTGTTTTGTTTGCAATCATGTGATGAATCTTTGTGTTTTTATGTTAAAACAATCTACAGTGGGGGGGTCTTGTTTTGTTTGCAATCATGTGATGAATTTTTGTGTTTTTAATGTTAAAACAAGGCCCTGTGATCCTAGGACAAAGGCCTCTATAGAAATTTAATTAATTGATAATAATAATAATACTACTAATAATAATAATAATAATAATTTTAAAAAGCTGATTTGGAAATGTAGATAACTGAACCTAAAGCTGGGAAAATGAGAAACTTAGAGAAACCCACTCCGACAGATTCACCTGTCCCTCGTTGAACTGCAGCCACCAAATCTGCCACCAAGAGGGCAGATGGCAGATTTGTTCCCGAACACAAAGAAGGAGTTAACTCAAATCCAATCAACAGATTTGGCCAGATTTGCAGTCTGGAGAGTTGGAAAGCTGTCTCCTGTCTCTCTCCCCAGCAGCAGAGGCTTTCTGCTCCAGAAGCCAGAGACAGTCCCGCGCTAATATCAGCAGTGAGTCATTCTCTGGGCTCCCCTTCAGAGCAAGATTAAGTACTGTGTGTCCCTCTTTACAGCTGTCACTTTCCGTACATAGCGAGTGGGCGGGAGACTGTCGCATGCTAACTGTGTATGGCAGGGACCCAATTAAGCCTCCAGAATGGGCTTTCTGAGACACATATTCAATCTTAGAGTTGGAAGGGACCTTTTAGGGCAGGGGTCCCTAACTCGGTGATTACAGGTGCAGGATTGTCCACCAGCCCCTCCTATGATGCCTACAGAAGGTCTTGGTAAATATCTCTTTGGAATTCTACAGTGCCTGAAATATGGCTTACTGTTCCTGCTCAGTTCCTCTTCGCACAGACTCAGTGACTGGTACATAGAACACCCTGCTCCTTAGGTAAAGGGACCCGTGACCATTAGGTCCAGTCGTGACCGACTCTGGGGTTGCGGCGCTCATCTCGCTTTATTGGCCGAGGGAGCCGGCGTACAGCTTCCGGGTCATGTGGCCAGCATGACTAAGCCACTTCTGGCGAACCAGAGCAATGCACGGAACTGGACCTTGATGCATTAAGGTAGGGGTCAGCAACCTTTTTCAGCAGGGGGCCAGTCCACTGTCCCTCAGACCTTGTGGGGGGCCAGACTATATTTTGAGGGGGGGAAATGAATGAATTCCAATGCCCCTCCAAATAACCCGGAGATGCATTTTAAATAAAAGGACACATTCTACTCATGTAAAAACACGCTGATTCCCAGACCGTGGGCAGGCCGGATTTAGAAGGCGACTGGGCCGGATCCGGGCCCCAGGCCTTAGTTTGCCTACCCATGCATTAAGGCCTCAGAAGAGCTCTGAGTAGTTCTCCTTCACTGGGAGGCCAGGATTACCACCCAGGAAATGGGTGAACAGCCCCCACCCTGGCTTCTGATCCTTATTTTACTGGCCAGTTCCTGCTTTCAGCCACCCACACAGACCACGCTCTCTCCTATTTACAGTATTTACAATAAAATACAAAGCTAGCATTTGCGGCACATCCGGATTGGCGTATCTCTCTCCACTGCCACAGAATTTACGACATCCAGGAGATTTGAGGAAGGCTCATCCTGCAAATTTTCTAGCAGTTGGAGAAACGCTTCTGTAGAAAATGCCATCCTGGGGCTTTCCATATTTTATTCCCTCACTCTCTCAACAATTCTAGGTCAAATTTGTTCAAGTCAAAAGAATATTCTTCAAGACTTGTCAATCCCCCGACAACCCACTGAGACCTGAGAGGTAGATTGTGTGATTATAGCTCAGCCAAAAACGACTCGGTTTTCAGGAATATTTTCAATACTGTAAAAAAAAACACAAACACACACACGCACACACAGCAAAAAACAAAACCCTGACACTCTTTGTGGAAATGTTAATGTGTTCATTTGCATTGCCCCAAGTTGCCCTCACTGTCAGTTGACTTGCCTATCAGTGACGTCATCACAAAACCCAAACTGACCGGCTGTTAAGCATTGCAATATCCCCCTCCCATGTTGTTATCCTTGCAACAGATCCAGAAGGGAAAAGGCAGAGACAATAGCAGGCAGGGTAAAACAAAGACACTGGGGTAACACTGAGAAGGTAAAGGTAAAGGTAAAGGTACCCCTGCCCGTACGGGCCAGTCTTGACAGACTCTGGGGTTGTGCGCCCATCTCACTTAAGAGGCCAGGGGCCAGCGCTGTCCGGAGACACTTCCGGGTCACGTGGCCAGCGTGACATCGCTGCTCTGGCGAGCCAGAGCCGCACACGGAAACGCCGTTTACCTTCCCGCTGGTAAGCGGTCCCTATTTATCTACTTGCACCCGGAGGTGCTTTTGAACTGCTAGGTTGGCAGGCGCTGGGACCGAGCAGCGGGAGCGCACCCCGCCGCAGGGATTCGAACCGCCGACCTTTCGATCGGCAAGCCCTAGGCGCTGAGGCTTTAACCCACAGCGCCACCTGCGTCCCTAACACTGAGAAAGGGAACTATAATTATTTGTACGTTTTATACTGATTTCATATACAGTGGTACCTCGGGTTAAGTACTTAATTCGTTCCGGAGGTCCATTCTTAACCTGAAACTGTTCTTAACCTGAAGCACCACTTTAGCTAATGGGGTCTCCGGCTGCCGTTGTGCCGCTGGAACACAATGTCTGTTCTTATCCTGAAGCAAAGTTCTTAACCTGGAGCACTATTTCTGGGTTAGTGGAGTCTGTAACCTGAAGCGTATGTAACCCGAGGTACCACTGTATGTATATACTTTTAATTCTATTAATGTCTATTTGTTTTTAATAAGTGTTTTTTCTACGTTATTAAGTGATGCTTGTTTGCATCTGTAAGTGAGAAAAGCAATGGGGGGGAGGCAAGGTAAACAAACAAACAAACAAACAAACAAACAAATAATGAAGTGACTACTGGTGTAAACTGTTTCTCAGAAAATTGAACCTGGGGAATATTCAGCACAATCCTATGCACAATATTTTCCTCTGTGACACCTAGTATGGAAAATATTATTTCTATTGTTCTTGTTGTTGCTGCTGCAAAACCTTAACCACGATATGCAATCCTTTTTCTTATAATTGTCACTCCTTCCTTCGTTACAAAATATCAGCAGAGATCTTTCATCTGTGGCATGTATTCCTTCAGAAATCCTAGTATTCGAATTCTGGACAATGGCTTGTCAAGAAATGACCAAAATACTGAACTATCCAATTCCAACTTGACCACAGCTTTCTTTACTAAATCTGCGGGGCAGTCAACTGAATGGTTTCAGTTCTCAAAGATTCTTGATACAGATGCTGGCAGCTCCCAGAACTTCAGCTGCCCCCAAATGGAAAACCTCACAGGAATTGCAGCTCTAACTTTGGTATAAAAATACGTGGAGTTTAGCATTAGCTGGGGGAAAAAAAAAAGCTCACAATTTACATGTTGCCAAAAACTCGGATAATTCTGAAAAATTATATGCTGTTTGGTGGGATTTTTTCTTGTAAACTAGAAATACAGGCACACAGGGCTTCCTCTCCACAGGACAATACAAAATGTGGCTTTCTTAATGGTCTTAATTACTCTGCTACCTGATTTAAGTCTCTGCTGCTGCTTTTTTGTATTTGCGCTTCTGTTATTTTTATTGTATAGCTTTGTTTGATTCACTTCAAGAAGAAAGATTAAAAATCAACTATTTGAATTGAAAACTGAAAACAAAATCTGTTGAAATTTCAGCTCAGCTCTTAAAAAAAGAAGAAACAAAAAAACAAAACCCTATTGCTGTCTCCTTGATTCATGTTGCTCCTAGAATCTCTCCTTGCCAAGTAGGGAAAAACTGTATATCACCCTGAAATCCCCCCAAATAAGCACCACCAAGCCATTGGGAGGACACACTTTGTACAGACGGCAATAAATTAAGCCAACAGGCTATGTGGTCTTGAATTAGAACTCCCATCAGCCAAAGTCTATTCCTTAAATTCTCTTCTCTAAGCTGGGAGAGGAAAAAGTGGTTTGAGTCATGGAAAATGTGCTGGTGGTACCATATTTAATTGGTCCGAGAGAAACTTTATTACCCTGTAACTGGTGCCTATGGTTGATTTTTCTCTCCCCCCCCACACACTATAACAAATTATCCTAATGATCTGACCCAAGACCAGATGTTAATTGCAATGGAAAGTAATCAATTTCCTTTACTGAGCATGAACTCATTTGCAAGGGAAGTCAGTGAGAAGATCTGGAGTTCTTAATGAGCCATGAGTGTGGCAGGCCTTCTGGGTTCCTTGTCTCTGATCCAAGTTTACTGCAATGCACCTGTTTACTTATTTATTTATTTTGTTGCATTGTACTCTCCCCTCCCCACGCAATATATCGGGGGCTTTTGAGATGGTGCTCTTTCATTCTCTTCCCCATGGCTTAGGATGCCTGACCAGAAAGGCTACCAGACTCAGAGCAGTTTTGTAGCATCTGTTTATTTCCTAATAATACCGAGGAATGGCCAGCACCCAAGCAGGCAGGGCAAGTCTTTAAAACAGCATTAGTCTCCTCAAAAGCAGTTTGTGCTCTTGGAGATTCTGCCCATGCCAGCCAGCTGTTGCTCTCCTAGGAAGAACATGTAGTGAGTAGTAGAAACCAGCCTTAACAAAAATGATGCTCGTTGAACCAAGTATCTCCAGTGCCTATCACAGGGGCATCTATGTTTCCTAGTTCAGGAACGGGGACGCTATGGCCCTTCACATCCCTTGACCATTGACCATGTAAAGGTAAAGGGACCCCTGACCATTGGGTCCAGTCATGACTGACTCTGGGGTTGCGGCTCTCATCTCACTTTATTGGACGAGGGAGCTGGCGTACAGCTTCTGGGTCATGTGGCCAGCATGACTAAGCCGTTTCTGGCGAACCAGAGCAGCACACGGAAATGCTGTTTACCTTCCCACCGCAGTGGTACCTATTTATCTGCTAGCACTTTGACGTGCTTTTGACCTGCTAGGTTGGCAGGAGCAGGGACCGAGCAACGGGAGCTCACCCCATCTCGGGGATTCGAACCGCCAACTTTCCAATCAGCAAGCCCAAGAGGCTCAGTGGGTTAGACCATAGTGCCACTCGCATTCCTTACTTGGAAATACACACCTTGGTAGCCCATAATAGTCTCCTCAAAGCTCTCTATGATTTCAATCTAAACTGAAGAAGACCTCCCATAAGAAAGGACGGAGGAAACTGATTAAATGCAAGCCTACTTGACTCACACTTCTTAAAATAATACGGGAAACCTAAATGCAGCTATTTTTCCCAATTCACACTTCTGTGATGCAGCTCATAGTGGAAATAGCATGCAAATATGCATTATATTCAGCAAAACTGATATAAAAATCCATATATGGGAAGAAGAACTGATAGATCACAAAGTGTTGTGGGAAGGTAGTGTAATGAACCCCATATTTGTGGGGGGAAAGAGAGAAACTGAATCAGACAGTTTCCCAATCCTCACACATCCACCTCCCAAGTCCCCCCTCCAACCTACTTGCATAGTTTGCTGCTCCAGCAATGGTAACAAGAGAAGCTACCATTTCCTTCTCTGATACTTGGTAGAAGAAGAGCTGGTAAATGTAGAAGAACAATAGAAAACTCAATTTCCTATGGCTTCTGGTACCTGGCTTATGCCCATGGTTGCATGGCGGGTGCCAGAGAGAGGAGAGAGATTCCATCACCACTGGTGGAGCAGCAAGCTTCCTTTCTTGAAAGGGAAGGAGGAGATGGGCAGATTGGGAGTTGGTAGAAGGCAGTTTGGAATCTCACAAGCAGAGTGGGAGAGCTGGAGCCTTTTGCACTCCAAATGGTATCATCAAGGTCACAACAGGGACTGGTGTGATTGGGACCCAGAATAAACTGGGTTTGGAGAAAATTGTTCGGGTTTCTGAACCTGAGCATGGGATTTCATTGTATATCTATATATTTAAATACTTGGTTCTATGTAACGACATCACACCAACTTGCACTGTGAAGGTTGGAAAAACCACCAGTGCTGCATTCATTGACATGGGAGCTTGCAGGGTATCAAGCAATATTTCAACAAGGCTCTGCTGGAAACAGGATAATCTGGCACTGGGTCAGCAGCTATGAGGCAATAGATACAGCGTGCCAAAGACTTTGATCAGGACCCTGGAGAGTTCCCTGGAAGGACAGACGTTACTTCATTGGGCAACCCACCTCTGAACGTTGACCCACCTCAGACTCACCAAGGCAATTCTCCTTGTGTGATATTGGTGGTATGATGACTAAAAGAAAGACCTGGTTCTAGTTACAGCATTTTGGAAAAAGCAGGCAAGTGGTGGAAGATAAAACAACATAATCAAGTGTCCTGGGGCTGGCAGTCAAAGAGAGATACGATCACTCCCTGTCTGCATGTAAAAATAATGTATAAATAAATATGTAAATCATTCCAGAAATTTGGCCAATGGGATGCTGTTTAATACAAGGCATTATAAATATGGGAGATGCTCACACAAGAAATTAAGCCAGCAGTATATTTCAACGGAACTCAGAGGACATAGCTTAAATCCTGGCTTGGCTTTCTCCTGCGACTTTTGAGTAGCTTTTATATTACCACTGAGGGCAGCTCTAAGATGAGGAGGCTGTGCCAATCCAAGACAATTAAAATGGTGTAGGGAAGAGAAGAGGTATTTCATCTTATGGGCAACTTATTCAAAGATCTTTTACAGGAGTAAAGGGAATTCTTTATTGTACTATGATGGAATGGTGATGATGTCATTAACCAGGTATGCATCTTATTAGGAATTTCCTTGTAAGTGTGTGTGTGTGTGTGTGTGCGTGTGTGTGTATTCCATCATAATCCCATCATGCAACTCAAAGGGAAATACATAGAACTGGTCTCCCACCCAGGTACTGACCAGACCCAGACCTCCTTAGCTTCAGGAATGTTTCTATATAAAATGAGTTCCCTTTGTTTTATTTCCACTATATCAGCTAAAAGGGACAATACTAAGTGTAACTTGTGCACCGGGAGGTCCTGGGTTCAAATCTTACCTCTGCCTTTCTAATGAAGCTTCATTTTGAGAGCTCACATCAGTATTGTATTGAAAATTCTTAACAGAAGCAAAGTTGAAAGCAAGAACTTTAAAGGCTCAGATAGACCAAACCAAAAGACAATTGAATGCACCATCTTGTTTTCACAGGTGCCTGTCAGCAGAACCTGCAATCAGAACCTGAGAGCAACAGCATGTACCCCACCCCCAACTATGATACCCATCCTGCCTTTGCCAATGGAGGTAAAGTCATTATGGCTAGTAGTCATCAACAGCCTTATCCTGCATGGTTTTATCTACTCCTCCTTTAAAGTAATTCAAGATGGCGCCCACAACCCATTCAAGAATTCTGCTGCAGCAGGGGAGGAGGAAGGATTTGTTCTGGTACTGAAAGCACTTGGCATGGATAATGGACACCTGAGCTGAGCATCTGCTCAGAGGCAACCTGTTCTTTACTGCATGCCTACCTGACAAAGCCACTAGTTTTCACTTGATTCTGTTTGGTGGGTCTAATCAAAGGCCAAACGGATCCTACAAGCCTGCACTCTGTCCACACCCTGCCTGAAAGGGTCTTTACAGAATTTGTATATGAACTATATGAATGCTACACAGATTGTTGCACTGGAGATCCTGTGCCTATTCCTGTTTGCTGTTTGCACTCCCCCCCCCCCCCAAGTTTGGGAACGGGGGAGAAAAAAGAGAGAAAAATCTCAGTAATTTATCCAGAAGTATGTTTCTCCAGCGCCTGCCAACCTAGCAATTCGAAAGCACCCCCGGGTGCAAGTAGATAAATAGGGACCGCTTACTGGCGGGAAGGTAAACGGCGTTTCCGTGTGCGGCTCTGGCTCGCCAGAGCAGCGATGTCACGCTGGCCACGTGACCCGGAAGTGTCTCCGGACAGCGCTGGCCCCTGGCCTCTTAAGTGAGATGGGCGCACAACCCCAGAGTCTGTCAAGACTGGCCCGTACGGGCAGGGGTACCTTTACCTTTACCTTTATGTTTCTTCTCTAACCATTTTATTAAAAAATATCAGGTAAGAAAAAGAAGGAATAACAAACAACTCACCCATTTCAGAAGTACAGATATTGGAATTAGCTATATCACTTATCAAAGTCATCTCACTTATTAAGCTGAGACATTCTTCCACAGGTCTCCATGGTTTGCTTGTGATCCATAGCCATATTCTTTTGACATTGTGTTATATACCACGGTGAATAGCAAACATCCGATTTCATATTTTTCGGGGGAGAGGTTATATATAATGTGTTATTTTCCCCCATTAGTATTAATTCCTAAAGTTCTGAGAACCAAACATGTCCATGCTCAAGGTTCTCCAATATTTTGTGATAGTGAGCCTAGCCACAGTCATTAGAAGTCTGATAAGGTCTTTGTTGGAGAGATCCTTGGTAGCTTACACATAAGATAAAAGCACAATTTTAGGGTCTAAATAAATATTGTGTTTTGTAATAAGGCCTGTTAAATGAAGCATTTTAGTCCAAAAAGAAGATACTCGGGGGCATAACCACAAAGTATGAATAAAAGAGCCAATATCATTACAATTTCTGCAGCAAGTTACTGAAATTGTGTTGTTAATTTTACTTAATAAGAGTGGGTGCATATACCACCGATGTACAGTTTTAAGAGCATTATCATGGGTTCTTGTTCAGACAAATTTATAGGGAGCCTCGGCCCAATTCTTATTCCATTCTGCATCTTCTAAGGGCTCCACTAGATTTCCTTCCCAAAAGAGTTTCAAAATTTCAAAATGTTGTACTGTTCTTAGTTTTTCCACCCAAACCTTTTTAACAGCAAAAGTGGTGAAGCGGTCCTTGCTACCCAGTGATCTGCAGGCAACATGCAAAGCATTTAAAAACATAAATTAAAATACACTATACCATAAAAGCAAAACAAAACAACCACGGGAATTTGGGCAGCGCACTAGTAACAAAACAACCTAATCTCAGTCAACAGCCTGGGAAAACTCCAAGTGAATTTGAGTCCACATCTTGTGAGGGTTATGGGGCACTGAAGCACCTTTCCATTAGAATTACCATTCTTTAGGCCAGTGGGAGATGTGTGCACATTTAGGACTCTGTGTATGCAGGAAAAACCTGCTCATTTGGTTGTAAGCGCCATCCTTTCACAGGCGAACAATGGGTCAGTTGCCCAGCGAAATTAATGGCCGTTAAATTCAGAATAAATAAAGAAGGCAACACTACACGCGGTGCAAAATCTTTGGCCACCCAAGGAGGTCATTGAGACAAATACTGTGGCTGGGTTATTAGAACAGGCCAGCTAATTTTATTACCATTAATAACGTTTACTTTTTTTTTAATGCACAGTAAGATAATGAGGCTAATCAAATCTCATGCTTCAGGGTGCAAACAGATTTCCTGCAGGGGTCAGCAGTAGTTTCTTTCCTCAGATGGGTAACATTCAGGATATACAATGACGCTTTAAAAAGCAACAACTCTGTTTGCCTCTTTGGAGCAACCAGAAATGGAACAGAGATTTATGGATATAAGCCTCAATGCACTGCCTACAGGAAAACCTGTTTTCTGGTAACTCTGATCTTAATGCAGCAATCTGCAAACTGCAAAGTACTAGAGAAAGGGGAGACAGACTTCAACCTAGTGAAGGGGGTCTTACTGGGACCACAATGACCAACAAATGGAGTCAGTTGCAAAATAACGGGAGGTATATAATTGCTGTGAAGTTACAGAATACATCTGATTTATTTTCAGAACCTGAGCATGATCTTGGTTCCCTCCCCACTTAAAAAAGGCTTTCCCTATTTCAGAAACATACCGTATTATTCGCTCTATAAGACGCAACTGACCATAAGACTCACCTAGTTTTTAGAGGAGGAAAACAAGAAACAAGAAAGCAACACAAAACCTCATGAGAGAAGAGGGAGGAGCGCTCCTGCTGCGCTCAAGAGGCTTTGTGTAGCTATCCCTGAAGCCAGAAGAGCAAGAGGGATTGGTGCGCACTGATCCCTCTTGCTCTCCTGGCTACAGTGATACCTGCGCAGCCTGCATTTGCTCCATAAGACATTTCCTCTTACTTTTTAGGAGGGGAAAAGTGCACCTTATAGAGCGAAAAAATGTGGTACTCTTTCTTCTTCCTGTTGTTGTTATTGAACCATGGTGAGTCAAACATCCTTGCCAATTTACAGCAAATTTCTGGGAAATCTACCACTAAATCCCAATCTTCCTTCCACCTACTAGAGCTGGACTGTCTTCTGAGAGGAAATGGTGAGAGCAGATGCAAAAGTGTGCACAGCTATAGGTGTGTCTTTTATCTTTGTACAGTAGACTGTCTTCCTGCCATGTAAAAGTGAGATATTTCTGCATGTGTGCATGCACATAAACACTCTTAAAGCAAACTGAACCAAATTCCATTCCCCCATCCCTGGCCACCATGGGACTCAATCCAAATTATTAAAAAATAAACTGGCTATTACAGAGGCGTATTTAGGGGAGCACGACCAGAAGTGTGGCAGGAGGCACTGCAACTATGATATAGAATGGAAGGCGAGAGGTGGGGCGGGGCCCTGAATTAATGTGGCGCACAGGGTGCCACTGAAAATTGAGACCCTAAGATCCGCCATTGGCTACTACTATGGTTTGGATACATATGGTTCTACTTCCATTAGAAACCAGTTGTTGGGAAATAATAGAACCATAGAAGTGTGGAGTTGGGAGGGTATCAGGAGGGTAATGTAGTCCAACTCCTGCAAAATACAGGAGGGGTGTGTGCTGCTGCACTCAGGTCTTGCTTGAGGGCTTCTGACAGCTGGCTGTGAGAACAGGAATCTGGACTAGATGGGCCACTCGCCAATTGCACCAGGTTCTTCCTATTTTCTTGTTGTTCCCCTTAGGTGGCATTATCACTGAAGGCAGTTTCCTTTCTGATGCAAATAGCAGCTGTAGGGGTGCCATTCCAGATTAGCATCAAAGTAAAGGGTCACAGTATGGTGCTGGAGGAGACTCTTGAGAGTCCCATGGACTGCAAGAAGATCAAACCTATCCATTCTGAAGGAAATCAGCCCTGAGTGCTCACTGGAAGGACAGATCCTGAAGCTGAGGCTCCAAGATTTTGGCCACCTCATGAGAAGAGGAGACTCCCTGGAAAAGACTGTGATGTTGGGAAAGATGGAGGGCACAAGGAGAAGGGGACGACAGAGGACGAGATGGTTGGACAGTGTTCTTGAAGCTAACATGAAACATGAGTTTGACCAAACTGCGGGAGGCAGTGGAAGACAGGAGTGCCTGGTGTGCTCTGGTCCATGGGGTCACGAAGAGTCAGACATGACTAAACGACTAAACAACAACAAAGGATCAAAGCCCCTTTCTGCTATGTCATGGTTCCACTCCTGAACCCAGATGGCTGCTATTTCATTAAGGAAAATCAGGCTATGTTCTACATCCATTGTCAGGGACAGCACATAGGAGTAGCTACTGAACTGGGAATCAGAAGTGGGGAGAGTGATGTTACCCTTGGGTTCTGCTTGTGGGCTTCATGTTGGTCATTTTGAGGACAAGATATTGGATGAGATGGGCCTTTGGCCTAACCCAGCCGGATTCTTTTTATATTCTAAACCAAAAAACAGGGTCTGTCCTGCAATCAACAATGCCTAGCTTTTTCTCAGGACAGTGACTCATAGAAAAACACTGGGAGGGGACCAAGAGGACATGATGAAGTGTTTAAGGAGGATTACCTATCAAAGTTATCACCCATACATAAAGTTGTGGGCAGGATTTGAAATATAAGCAGTGGATCACTGAAAGATCTAATGACAGTGAAGTTCGGAAAATAATAAAAAACATATGTATTGAAAACAGCTAATAAAAAGAAGTAAAAAACAAACACCAAGAAAGAAAGGGTGGGAAGTCAAGAAAAGAAATATGTTGGGGGGTAATTGTAGATGATGATAAATGCTTTGGAATATTTCTGGAGATTTAATAATACACACACACACATATGTACAGTGGTACCCCGGGTTAAGTACTTAATTCATTCTGGAGGTCCGTTCTTAACCTGAAACTGTTCTTAACCTGAAGCACCACTTTAGCTAATTGGGGCCTCCTGCTGCCGCTGCACTGCCAGAACACGATTTCTGTTCTCATCCTGAAGCAAGGTTCTTAAACTGAGGTAATATTTCTCGGTTAGCGGAGTCTGTAACCTGAAGCGTCTGTAACGTGAAGTGTCTGTAACTCGAGGCACCACACACACACACACACTGGGAGGGGGTTAAGGTGAGCAATTCAAAACTCCAAATCGTTGTGCGCACTCTCAAAGCAAAGCTATCTGGGTTCAAGAGTTAACTGTGCCTTCACTTTTAAGGCAGGAAGAAAGGATCCTGCAGCTATTAGGCACCTGGCATGCGCCGGCTCAAACCCTTCTCCTGGAATCTTCCCTTCCATGATCTTCTCTTTAAGCCGCCCACTGCTGGATTCCTTATCAACTCTGGAGAAATTGGGACGCTGCCAGGCTTCATTGCAGAGCCTTGTGCTTGATGTAGGCAAGCAACCTGTCTTGCACACTTTGAAAGACCCTCTAATACAGGCGCACCACGAGGCTGACCCTTCCTCCATCAGATCCTCTTACTGATCTGGCACTTATTAATCCAGGCACTTGCAAGACAGACCTCCCATTCCTTCTTGTGCAGTGAGCAGACCTGGATCTTTATGAGATGCTGTGGGGTGTGTGTGTGTCGCAACTTCAGCTCTCCATTAGTTTCTTTAGTAGGTTTGAAACACACACAAAAAGTGACTTGCTCCTACCCTACTCGTTTATTCTCCTTTGTAATTGATTCTTCGTTCGGTTACCTCTTTTGCCATTTTCTGCACCTTCTACAGTTCCTCAAGCAGCTTCTGCAAAAGCTTTTAGGTTTTTTGTTTGCTTTATTTTTTGTTTGCGATGAGGCAAAGGCTGCAATCTTAACCTCACTTACCTGGGAGTAAGTCCCATTGAATCCAGTGAGACTGAGTTGTGAGTAGACCTGCTTAGATTTGCAGTCAAAGTCCATTAAGAAGTTTGCACAAAAAACCCCTAAAAAATCGACAGCACTTAATAGCTTCTATTCTGCATTTCTTCACCATCTGATATGGAGGGAGGTGATTTTATTTTAATGCTAGCTAGCTGGAATGCAGGAATCTGTCCTTTATATGTGGATTTTTCCACCCACCTGCACTTAGGCATGATTGATGATTTGCAAATTCCAATAGAAACAAAGCTGATGAGCACCTTCCAAACTCATAATGTGCGTATCGCAACACAGTTATCCAGCAGCTTCCACACCCCCCAAATTTTCTAATGCAGTTCTTGGTTACATGTATGTGCGTGTATTCATTTTAAAAAATGCATACTAGAAGATTGAATTTAGAAATGATATTTTGAGGGGGGAGCTTTCAGAATGGTGTATTTAAATAAACCTTAAAAGTATAAATGTTGGTGCATTTTAATAAATAACTAAATCACCAATCAAGGTTGAAATGAGCTGTGTCCGTGCTCTCACCACAAATGCAGCAACTCAGCATTCCACCTCTCACTTGGAAGCCAGATTAACTTATATGGTAATATGCTTGGTAAATATCTAGCACAAATGAGACCTAGGAGTCATCTTCTTTGAACACCATGTGCAAGATTGATTATTGGAGACGTTACCCATTTAAAAGCCTTCAGCCAGCATGCCATGATCACAATTAGAGTAACGTCGCAGAGATAAATTTTGTATCTCCTCATCCTTATCAGTGTGGATCAATTTACACATTCAGCTCAAAGTCATCAAGCGCATTGTCATCTGATTACCTGCATGTGTAAAACAGCCCTAAGAAAGAGGGCAGGCTAAGGCAGTTTCTTATGGATCATTAACACAGGGTATAAATATCTGATTCCCCCCTTTGCATATAAGACAGCACATAATTCCCAGCCACCCTTTCATTGAAAGGGCCATTCCCAGAGCTCCTTAAAGCTCTTGTTCATGACACAGGAAGATGTCTTATACCAAGTGAGATTTTGGGTCCATTAGTTCAGTGCTGTCAACACACTCCAGGAATTCAAGCTAGGACTATATCTGTTTAGAGGTGCTAGGTGTTGAATCGGGGACCTTTTGAATGCAGAGCAGTGCTCTTCCACTCAGCAAGGGCTCTTCTTCATAGGAACTGCTTGATATCAAGTCAGATCATTGGTCCATCAAGCTCAGGATTTTCAACACTGCATAACAGAAGCTTTCCAGGGTTGCAAACTGGGGCTCTTTTCCAGACCTACATGGACAGGCCAGGGATTGGACCTGGGACCTTTTGGATGCAAAGCATGCACCACTGAGCTATGTTCCTTTTACTTGCTGATTAAATTGCTGGTAAAAGGTAAAGGGACCCCTGACCGTTAGGTCCAGTCGTGGCTGACTCTGGGGTTACTGCGCTCATCTCGCTTTATTGGCCGAGGGAGCTGGCATACAGCTGGCATACGGGTCATGTGGCCAGCATGACTAAGCCACTTCTGGCGAACCAGAGCAGCTCACGGAAACACCATTTACCTTCCCACCAGAGCGGTACCTATTTATCTACTTGCACTTTGACGTGCTTCCGAACTGCTAGGTTGGCAGGAGCAGGGACCGAGGAACAGGAGCTCACCCCATCGCGGGGATTCAAACCGCCGACCTTCTGATCGGCAAGTCCTAGGCTATGTGGTTTAACCCACAGAGCCACCCACATCTACATAAATTGCTTAAGAAGAATCTCAGCTCTTCTGTCCATCGCGTTGATCTTCCAGCTAAGCACTGCTGAGCCCCTTTGCTTGGCTCCCAACACAAGCATACTTGAAAGCCGTTTCCCTTCCTTGGGAAATAGCCTGCAAGGTGGGGTTTAAATGGTTCAGCTGTTGTATCTCCAAGCTCAAGAGAATTTCATATTCATGCAGCTTGTTCTTCCAGTTTTCCCTGCTTCCTCCTCCTCCTCCTCCTCCACCCCACCGACTATCTCTGTGTTTGGTTCCTCTCTCCTTCCTGATTTCCCTCAGGTCAGGGGTGCACTGTCATCAGTCCCCTACTGAGACTTGTTTCCAAAGATTAACACTGACCCAGAATACAGCTGGCACCACACCATTAGAACAGCATGTTTGAGCGAGGACAACAAAAACAACAACAAGAAGAAACAGGCCTTGGAGCTGAGATGCCAAGTCACCTGCAAAGCATTTGTCAGGCTTCTGTACTTCCTAAAGAAGCCTTTTAAAGCTATTGAACCAGGGACTGAATGGACTGTCTGAATTACTCAGGGGTGAGCGGTTGGGGGAAGAAATCATGAAGACCAGTATTGTGGCTGCTCAGTGCTGATCACGATACCTACACTCCAACAGCACCAACAGTTAATTCTAAAACACAGGAGCCAGATTTTCCTACTGAGCACTCTCTGTTCTGCATCTGAAAGCAAGATAGGGGATAAGGAACAGAGACATTCATTTGTTGGCCTATGAAATATTTTAAATTCATGCAGTGTTTAACCTGAGAACATCTCAAGCCTAAAATACCACATTGTCTCCTCCTGCATGGCTTACTGGGGATTTTCAAAGTGACTGATTCTCCCTCTTGGCATCAGTTGAGATATGTGTGCTGCTAAATCTGGGACAGCTCATTCACACATGCCAGCCACTACTTCCAGTCATCCTCTGATGGAAATGTGTGAACAGAGAAGTAGACGCTACTTCGATTTTACAGGACTTTGGTCTAGGAGGAGCATTGGTGGCTGGTTCTGCTTTTCTGGCCTGGCTGGGATGGACGCCAGCTTGAAATCCTGCAAAGCCAGTGCCAGTGAAAATTGCCACTAATAGATGGCTCACTGGTCACCAGTTCATTAAAAGGCAGCTGCTTTACACTGGTAACTGCTGGTTCAGCACCTTGGACAGCGGTCCAATTTGCCAAATATCTGAATCAGACTATTGATATATTTCAGCATAGTCCATCAATTAGAGGGCCACCAGCTAACGGGGGGGGGGGGAGTAACACTCTTTGCTCCAAATTAAAATGGAGTTTCAGATTCCCTGGAATACAATTCTATGTAGCAGGCTTTACCAGCATAAGCTAGTACTAAAGCTTTGGGTTGGAATCCAAAGAATTGTGAACACAGTTCTGTGAGCCCAGGACAAACTACTTTTGGGTTTCATAAACAGTTTATGATAAGCAGATAAGTTGTGCCCTGCTGAATGAGGGTGTGGGTCCATCTAGCATAGCTTCTTGTATCCAACAGTTGCCATCCAGGCGCTTCTGGGAAGCCCATAAGCCAGGGGTGGGGAATCTGTGACTCTCCAGGTTGTTGGAGCCCAACTCTCATTAGCCCCAAAATAGCCAATGGCCAGGTATTCAAGGAGTTGGAGTTCAGCAACACCTGGAGGACCAAGGGTAGCCCACCTTTGCCATAAGCAGAGCATGAAGAGAACAGCCATCCCTGTTCATTTGTATTCAGTGGGGGTTATCCTGAGGCTGACTGGTTTTGTGAAAGGGGGTTCCATTGGGCTAAAATGACTAATAGCTATTAATAGAGTTGCCTTCCATGGATTTTCCTCATCTTCTTTTGGAATCATCAGAACTAGAAGCCGTCAAGATATCTCAATTGGGGTTTAGCTGCTAAAGGAATAAATAAACTCAATCAAAATATCACATAACCATAAAGATCTCTTTGAGTTTTGATCTTACTTTCTGAGAATCATCATTTTGGGGAGCTGTTGATTGACCAGGCCATCCTGCTCACTACATTTTATGGGTATGTTCTGTTTTTGGAAGGCTGTGACATTTATCAGTTGCATTTACCCTCTTCATTCACCAGTTTAATAGTCTGATAAGAAGGGAGTAACAGCCCCATCCTCCTTACATGATCTGCTGAGGAGGGTGTGAGTGGGATGTGGGGTGGGAGCACGCACACACACACACACACACACACTAGCGTGGGGTGGCCACAGTCATCGCTATCATATGGTCCCTGGAAGGCTGGTTAAAGAAGAAAACAATCCACAGAAAATATTAAAGGCACAGCTACAGCTGTCAACTGAAAAGTTGACAACCTTCACCATTCTTAGGTTTTTAGAGTTTGCCAGTGTTTTCCCCAACAGCCACATTAGATAAACATCTGAAGAAGTGTGCATGCACATGAAAGCTCATACCAATAACAAACTTAGTTGGTCTCTAAGGTGCTACTGGAAGGAATTTTTTATTTTGTTTCGACTACGGCAGGCCAACACGGCTACCTACCTGTAGCTAAGATAAACCTCTACGTGATCCCACCACCAAGTCTCAAGTATTCCATTTTAAAAGTCTTCAGTAAGTTGGGATGTTCAATGCTGAGTTTAGCTGAGTGGTTTCCTTTTTTTTTTTCCAGGACAGCTGTATAAAAACTTGCTCAACTTGTGAGGGCTATTTCTCCCACAACTTTCCGCTCTCTTAAGGAAATCAACACATCAGTATGCAGAGAGTCAAATTATACAGGGCATTAGGAATGCAGTCGAAAGAGGCAACGGAAAGAGGGAGAGAGAGTGGATGGTGAATGTTATGGAATAACTTAAGTGCTGCCTATGATACTGCAGTTTCCAGGCAGGCAGGCAAGTAAGCAGACTGAAAAACACAACCCGGCCCCAACAGGGAAGAGTAAATCCGTATGCTTTGTGGCCTACTTTCAGCTTCATTAATGGAATAAAGGCCAAGAGGCATGATGTCATGAAATTAGCTCCCTAATTAAACACTGCCTCGGTATCTCTCTCCTCCTTTCCTGCCTCCTCCTCTGAATGAACTCACTTGCATTGTCAGCTTGCTACAACACTGTTCTTTAGAGGGATTCAATCCCCGTTCATCTCCTTGTTTTGTGTCCTGTTTTTTTTAAGGGGAGGGGGGACTTGCTCTGTGGAAAGAGACCCTCCTTTCCACAGCTTCCAGGACCTGTACCAATTGATTCAACTAAACATCAGGAAGAACTTTCTGCCAATAAAAGCTGTTCGCTAGTGGAACAGACTCCCTCGGGAGGTGGCAGACTCCTTCCTCTGAGGTTTTTAAGCAGAGGTTGGGTGGCCCTCTCTCATGGATGCTTTAGTTAAGATACCTGCATTGCAGGGGGTTGGACTAGATGACCCTTAGGGTCCCTTCCAACTCTACAATTCTGTGGTTCTATTTTCCTTCCTGCACAATATTGCAACCAGAAATTTCTCCCATTGTTTGTGATGTGGTCCTTTTAACTGGGGGTGCCAGAGACTGAACTCTGAAACTTCCACTGAGCTATGCTCTCTAAAGATCAGGGAACCACCAATGTTGGTTTGGTTTTAATAGTCCCCTCCACAACCTTATGCTTCGCCTCAAAATCACAGTCTGAGTTTGGGGACAATACTGTGTTGCACTTCACAGCTCCAGGGCTATATTAGTATGATTTACAAAGTGCGTGGGAATTGTTCCAGCAGTCACGTTGTCCTTCAGTGCTACTAAGCAGCATAAAAGAGACCCCTGACCATTAGGTCCAGTTGCAGACGACTCTGGGGTTGCGGCGCTCATCTCGCTTTATTGGCTGAGGGAGCCGGCGTACAGCTTCCGGGTCATGTGGCAAGCATGACTAAGCCACTTCTGGCGAACCAGAGCAGCACACGGAAACACTGTTCACCTTCCCACCGGAGTGGTACCTATTTATCTACTTGCACTTTGACATGCTTTCAAACTGCTAGGTTGGCAGGAGCAGGGACTGAGCAACGGGAGCTCACGCCGTCGCAGGGATTCGAACCGCTGACCTTCTGATGAGCAAGTCCTAGGCTCTGTGGTTTAACCCACAGCGCCACCCTACTCAGCAGCATAGCGCAAAAGAAAAGTAGGGAAGGGTCAGAGGAAAACCAGTCCAGTTTCCCTGCACATCAAAAATGCCACACAACACCACGGGTGACGCCCAAGGACAGAAGAAAACTCTTCTGGATCAGGCCAATGACCTATCTAATCCAGCATCCTATTCTCACATTGGCCAACCAGATGCCTCTTTTGGGACACCCTCAAGCAGCAGCTGAACACAAGAAGCCTCTCTCTTCCTGAGGTTTCCAGCATTCAGAAGCCTTACTGCAGAGCATCGTCATTCTGGCCAGTAGCCATCAATAGTCCTCTTCTTCCAAACCATTTTTTGGAGGTATCCAGATTGGTGGCCATCATCCTGCCTCCTTCCTAATTCCGAGGCTGGGAAGAAGCCGGTTGCTCCAGGCAGTGATGGAGTGTGTGGCTAATGGAATTATGGAACCCCCAAGCATGATAACCAGCACTGGAAGTACATAGAAGGACTGAAAGGCTGCCGGGACAGTTTGTGTGAACACGGAACACATTTGTTCCAGTTCCGTCTCTCTCTCTGCTAAAATCCCAGGACAGCCATGGGACCCGTGTGTGACCTCCCCTTCATCTCCCCCCCCTCCCCTGCCAAGGCGGCGCTGAGGCTTTCCTGCAATGTTTGTTAAACAAGTGCGTGCCTCGGTGCGCGTTTGTCTCCCGTAAAGATGGAGCTGCGATTTTCCCCTCACTCGGCATATTTTGTGCAGGTGTGCGCTTTGCAAACACCAAATCAGCACTCTGCCAAAGCGTTTCTGTTAACATTTATCACCCCTTCCCTTAGTCATCACCACGGCGGCCCTCCCCGGGGAACCGCCATGCTAATTCAGTGGAAGATTTAGCGCTGGCCCCAGTGGGAGCCTCGGATTATAACAGCAACACAAAAGAGTGGGGGGGGGGGGGGAAGAGGCTCAGACAGGGAGAAAGAAAGTGTGAGAGAGGTAAACTCCATCTCCTCTTCCTCCTCCTTTATTCTTGCAGCCTAGTGCTTTTTAATTGTTCCGCCTGAGCAAGCCCTGCTTCCGAGACGCGGCTGTTAATAATAATAATTTTCAAAAGTCCATTGTAGCTTTCCTGCCAGCTCTAAGGCTATTTTTGTCCAAAGGGTTCTCGGAATCCCTGCATTGTTAAAATACCTAGAAAGGGTCTTCTGCAGAGTAACCCCGTCTTATGATCAAGCATATTTCCTTCGCTGTCCTCTGCAACTTGCTCAGCCAATGGGTAGTTCAGCACACTGGAGACTCAATGGTGCGTTTGTTTCCCCCTCCTTATTATTATTTTTAAACAGGGCACACTATTTTTAGGGAAGTAATGAAGTTCGTGATTTTTACTTGTGCATGTTCCCAGCTGGAGTGGAAGAGATGTTCCAAACATAGTTGGGAGTAGCGATGCTTCTGAATACAGTGGTACCTCGGGTTACATACGCTTCAGGTTACATACGCTTCAGGTTACAGACTCCACTAAACCAGAAATAGTACCTCGGGTTAAGAACTTTGCTTCAGGATGAGAACAGAAGTCGTGCTTCGGCGGTGCGGCAGCAGCAGGATGCCCCATTAGCTAAAGTGGTGCTTCAAGTTAAGAACAATTTCAGGTTAAGAATGGACCTCCGGAACGAATTAAGTACGTAACAAGAGGTACCACTGTACCAGTTGCTGGAAACAAGAGGGAAAGGGGGCTCTTGTGCTCGAATCCTGCTTGCAGGTTTCCCATGGGCATCTGGTTGGTCACTGTGAAAAAAGAATGCTGGACTAGATGGGTCATTGGCCTGATCCAGCAGGCTCTTCTAATGTAAGGTTACCAGATTTTTTTCTATGAACCCAGGGCACTTTGCAACTTCAATGGATTTTGTATGGGGACTGATTGTTAAATCTGGGGACTGTCCCCGGGAAACAGGGACGACTGGTAAAAAGGTAAAGGGACCCCTGACCATTAGGTCCAGTCGTGGCTGACTCTAGGGTTGCGGCGCTCATCTCGCTTTATTGGCCAAGGGAGCCAGCGTACAGCTTCCAGGTCATGTGGCCAGCATGACTAAGCCGCTTCTGGCAAATCAGAGCAGCGCACGGAAACGCCGTTTACCTTCCCGCCGGAGCGGTACCTATTTATGTACTTGCACTTTGACGTGCTTTCAAACTGCTAGGTGGGCAGGAGCAGGGACCGAGCAACGGGAGCTCACGCTGTCGCAGGGATTCGAACCGCTGACCTTTTGATCAGCAAGTCCTAGGCTCTGTTGTTTAACCCACAGTGCCACCCGCGTCAGGGCGACTGGTAACTTTATTCTAATGTTCACAGGGTTGTGGCCAATGGTAGTCCTGCTCAGAGTAGACCCAGTGAAGTTCACTGATGTAATTAACTTAGGTTCATTCTTTTCAGTGTGTCTACATTGAGCAGTTGGGCGCAACCCATAGCAATGCGCTTCAAAACAGAACTGTGGAGGGAAGCAAAGCATTTCATGGCACCGAGTTTTCAAAACTGCCATGGATTTGTTGTGAATTTGCTTCACAATGGCAACTTGTTCAGCACAGCTGAGTGAAAAGCACAGATAAGCAGTGGCAACTTGTTGGGACTTTGAATAGGGAGCTAGTCTTTATTCATTTCAAAGAGGGCTTTTTTGTTGGTTTGTTTTAATCCCACCTTTCTATTATAATAAACTTCAAGGTGGCATAGGACTCCAGTAAAAACAGCATAAAATGAAAACAATTGTTAACCAACAAAGCAAAATGCCACAAAAAGCACCCCGAGAACACTTAAATAAATGGAAGTAAATAGCATCACGTAGAAAAGCGATTGCACTTGGCCTGTGCTTTTAATGGGGGACCAAGCATGATATAAGATGCTTCACACTGCCCAGGCAACACAAAAACCTTTTAGTATTTTGTTTACAGGAGGAATGGAGTGTGGATATACACATGAAAAATAAAGAAACTGACCAACCACCCCCTTGACTTGAAATGAATAAGAACATAGGAAGAGTCTGCTGGAGCAGGCCAATGGCCCATCTAGTCCAACATCCCATCATCAAAGTAGACAACCAGATGCCCGTGGGAAACAGGACTGGAGAAGAGCCCTCTTCCATCCTGCAGTTTCCAGAAGCTGGTATTCAGAAACCTTGCTGCCTCCATCTGTGGTAGCAGAGCCATCATTGTCTAGTAGCCACCAATAGCATTCTCCCCTATGAATGTGGGACAGAAGACACTGGAAGAGTGCTCTGCTGGCATGGAGATCCTGCCTGAATCAGGTGTGATGTAGTCAAAAGATGGCAGTGGGGCTGGCTCAGGATCCAGCAGATCCCAGGCTGACCCAGCCTTGCCACGTTTTGTGAACTGCCTCGAAATCTTTTGATGAAGGGCAGCATATAAATTTGATAAGCAAATAAGTTACAGCTCTCAGAAAGTCACATTTGTATGCAATGCAGATGAAGATGAGGAAAGACCTCTACTTGTTGGAAATAACAACAACAACAACAACAACAACAACAACAATAACAATAATTTATTTATACCCTGCCCATCTGGCTGGGCTTCCCCAGCCACTCTGGGTGGCTTCCAACAAAATATTAAAATACAGTAGTCCATCAAACATTAAAAGCTTGCCTAAACAGGGCTGCCTTCAGATGTCTTCTAAAAGTCTGGTAGTTGTTGTTCTCTTTGACATCTGGTGGGAGGGCGTTCCACAGGGCGGGTGCCACTCCTAAGAAGGCCCTCTGCCTGGTTCCCTGTAACTCAGCTTCTCGCAGCAAGGGAACTGCCAGAAGGCCCTCAGCACTGGACATCAGTGTCCAGGTAGATCGATGGGGGTGGAGACTGAAGTTTTTCAGCAGACACCACACAGACAATCTCTAATATTTAATTGGAGAGGATCCATGGAACCACAACACTAAAGGACCTGGTTCCTACATTTTGTGGTGTGGACCATCCAGAGAGGGGTGAGATTATTTTTCCAAGTATCCTGGTCCTAAACTGTATTTCTTTAGCACTGCTCATGTGACATTTGAGCTGACTAATCCAACCAAAGGGCAGGGCTTTGCACAATTGTATGAGAATGGAACCAAGAGACCCTGTGCCAACCTCCCTCCAAGCACCAGGCTGTCAGAACTTTCTGGGTTTGACTCCTGGTTGGGTAGCCAAACCAGGTGGCACGGAGATGGTCAGAGAGCTTGTTGATGCGCCTTTGTTTTCTCACTGACAGGATTTGGTTAGAATCATGCTGCCGAGACGTGAGCTGGAGAGCAGAGCTTCCAAATGGAACCTCCCACGCAATCCAATGACTCAGGGAAGCTGGATGCCAACCAATTTTCTTTCGGCAAGTTCCAAGGGAGGGATTCTCAGTCCCATCAGAAGAAAGGGTGAAAGGGAATGACAGTGTCTCAGGGCTGTGCACTGTGGAGTGCACTCAGGGATGCTGAGAACATTAATACCCCCCTTGGTTTGTTTGTTGTTTGTTTTCTGGGAAATAAATCATGGGGGAAATGATACAGATTGGGACTGGTGTGATGAGGAGATATCATGTCTTTGCTTCTGCCATGGTCCTAATCTGGATACCCGCATGCTTTAATTTATTAATTGGTTGGTTAAACCGATTACTAGCAATAGAAAACTTTCCTCCTGTGTCCAATAGCAACTGCAGGGTCTGGAAGTGAGATTATTTTATAATATATAATAAACAAGAACACCTTAATTGTCTTTGCATTACTCACCCATACGGCCATTCAATGAAAGGACATTTTTACACCATGTAAACTGCATACCAAAATATTTGCTCATCAAAGAGATCTCTCCAAAGTCCGCCATGAGACTGTGGGTGGAATGAGACTATGATGGGGCAAAGAGTTAAGCCTCTTGTTCCTCCATCCTATAATTCTGATCTGGATTTTCCTACTCTGCATCTGCTGCTGAGTTAATAAAAAGCAAACATGCAATCTCCAGTTCTGCCCTTAACATCACATATAGTTTGGACCTCATATAAACTCACAGGTGTGTATACAACTAAGTTCTCCTTAGAGTAGACCCACTGACATGAATGAATCTAAGTTAGCTATGTTCATTCATTTCAATGGGTTTAGTCATGAGTGAAATGAATATTTGACGTACGTCTGCAGGGCTGAAGCCTGAACCTTCTGCATACAAAGTTTGTGTTTTATTTTGTTTTAGAAAGGAGCCATGGCACCTTCCTTTGATTCCAAAACTATCACCAGGTCTAAGTCTCAATCAGGCCAGGCCTTTTCCACAGGCCTGGATTAACCATTAAGCAAAATAAACACATTCTTAAGGCATCAAGGGAAGGGGGGCACCACAGAAATTATGTAAGATTAGTTTTGAGGATCTGATCAAAGACTATGCAATTAGAAAAAGCAGGAATCCCCCCCCCAAAAAAAAAATAAATAAAGTGGAAGTGGGTATGTATGTGTATGCACACACACACACACACACACACACATTTCCCATCTTACTATAGGTTTTCTTTTCTTTCAAAAAATAAAATAAAAAATATTTTATGGTGTATTACTGTTTATATTCTGAATATACCTGTATATGGAGGCACCAAAATGTTTTAAGTGCTTAGGGCCTCTAAATGTCTTAATCCATCTCTGCTTTTCCATCATTTTGGACTTTAAACAGATCATTATTGTAAATACCAAGCAGTTCATACATATGTATATGGTATCCCTATTCTGAAATTATTATTCTGCAGAGTAGTGGTAATAATAATTGTAATTGATAATAGGATGAAAGATTGTTTCCGATATTCTTTTTAAAATATCTGTCCTGATCTTAAGCCCATGTCATCTTAACATCCATGTCAGTACCACATTTGGATAGCTAGATGTATGTCAGCATCACATCAGTTTCACAGACAGGTAAGTGTCATGAAACTGACTAAACCAACTCCCAGTGACTTTGACAAGGGCCTTAAGATCAATATCAGATAAAGTAAATCTTTGCAGCAGCTCCTGGAAAATGCAGGAATTGAAAAGCAACGCTAAGTTTTGACACACACACACACACACAACCTTAGTTACAACCTTTCAGGATTTGTCACCAGCACACAGTCAAAATCATGAGAACCAGAAATACATGGTGCAATCTGATTTTTGTAAAAACCAAAGTTTTGTCAATGAGGAGGTAGAACCCAGAGGTTCTCAACATTCTCCTACTTCTCCTCCACTTGACCCCACCCAAACCATTGCTTCTCTATCCTATGAGTGTAGGAGCACCCTATAACTTGGGGGGGGGGGGTCTCACTAAGAACATAAAAATAGCCTGCTGGATGAGGCCAGCGATCCATCCAGTCCAGCACCTCATTCTCCAAGTGCCCAACAAGGTGCTTGTGGGAAACCCACAACCAGGATTCAAGCACAAGAGCCCTCTCTTCTCCAGCAATTCTCACCAACTGGGATTTGGAAGCACTGCTGCCTTCAGCTGTGAAGGCAGAGCATAGGGCTCTCTCCTCCATGAATTTGTCTAATGTTCTTTTAAAGCCATCTAGGTTGGTGGCCATAAAGAAGGCTGATCGCCGAAGAACTGATGCTTTTGAATTCTGGTGCTGGAGGAGACTCTTGAGAGTCCCATGGACTGCAAGAAGATCAAACCTATTCATTCTGAAGGAAATCAGCCCTGAGTGCTCACTGGAAGGACAGATCCTGAAGCTGAGGCTCCAAGACTTTGGCCACCTCATGAGAAGAGAAGACTCCCTGGAAAAGACCCTGATGTTGGGAAAGATGGAGGGCACAAGGAGAAGGGGATGACAGGGGACGAGATGGTTGGACAGTGTTCTCAAAGCTACCAGCAAGAGTTTGGCCAAACTGTGGGAGGCAGTGGAAGACAGGAGTGCCTGGCGTGCTCTGGTCCATGGGGTCACGAAGAGTAGGACACGACTAAACGACTAAACAACAACAACAGGTTGGTGGCCACCTATGGAATCAAGTTCTTCCTTCCTTCCAGGTTCAGTACATTAAAGGCAGATTTGCTCCTGCTTTCCAGAGGTACATTGCTTCAAATCCTGAATGCTTCTAAATGGATTGTTCTTAGGGCAGCTACTTGCCTACTCATTTTTGCATATGCTCCTCATGCCGCGAGAAAATGAGCATATCTCTTCAGAAGGGATTTACACAACTCTCTTCTGTGGTTGCAAAGGGAGAGGAAGCTTCAGATATGTCTTTGTATGAACTGAACTCCAACCCTTGCAAAGAAAATCTAGCACCATCCACTTTTGCAATGCTATCTTTGCCACCATCATGGTAATGTTAAACCTAATGTCCACTATCTCTTGACACAGCAAGGCATGGGAAGGGTGGGAGAAGCAACGCTGAAGAGATTCTGGGCACCTTCCCCTCCCCCTTACCTCATTAAGCCTGGCTTCCATTTATATTTTAATGATGCTTGATGTCTTCTGTATGCTAGCATTTACTGCAGGCTCTTTAAATTTAATCGCCTTGATAATGGGTTACTCTGACACCACAAATTAGGTCCTGGATGGAGGCAACCTTTTTGCCACTCCCTGCAAGAACAGCTCGGAGTCCAGCACTGGCCTGTAGACCCATGGCAGAGAGCTGCAAACTTCCATCTTCCAATCACAATGTTTGGGCTGGTGGACTGAGGAAGTGTTTATCCCCCTTTTGCTTGATGAGGGTGACTCGGGGGCCATTGAAATGACCTTACACTACAGCAGGCCCAATGCTAATTCCACATAAAGCCTGGGATTTGCTACCAGCTTTGGTGATAGCTACCAGCTTCAATCCAGTTCACACACTTTTAGTTATTTACAATGGTACCTTGGGTTACATACACTTCAGGTTACATACGCTTCAGGTTACAGACTCTGCTAACCCAGAAATAGTACCTTGGGTTAAGTACTTTGCTTCAGGATGAGAACAAAAATTGTGCTCCGGCGGCGCGGCAGCAGCGGCTGGCCCCATTAGCTAAAGTGGTGCTTCAGGTTAAGAACAGTTTCAGATTAAGAGCAGACCTCCGGAACGAATTAAGTACTTAACCCGAGGTACCACTGTATTAGATTTACATATTTTTTCATGCAACACAAAGTATGGAACTTACTCCCACAGGAGGCAGTGGTGCCCAACAACTTGTTGTTGTTGTTTAGTCATTTAGTCGTGTCCGACTTCGTGACCCCATGGACCAGAGCACACCAGGCACTCCTGTCTTCCACTGCCTCCCGCAGTTTGGTCAAACTCATGCTGGTAGCTTCGAGAACACTATCCAACCATCTCGTCCTCTGTCGTCCCCTTCTCCTTGTGCCCTCCATCTTTCCCAACATCAGGGTCTTTTCCAGGGAATCTTCTCTTCTCATGAGATGGCCAAAGTATTGGAGCCTCAGCTTCACGATCTGTCCTTCCAGTGAGCACTCAGGGCTGATTTCCTTCAGAATGGAGAGGTTTGATCTTCTTGCAGTCCATGGGACTCTCAAGAGTCTCCTCCAGCACCATAATTCAAAAGCATCCATTCTTCGGCGATCAGCCTTCTTTATGGTCCAGCTCTCACTTCCATACATCAGTACTGGGAAAACCATGGCTTTAACTATACGGACCTTTGTCAGCAAGGTGATGTCTCTGCTTTTTAAGATGCTGTCTAGGTTTGTCATTGCTTTCCTCCCAAGAAGCAGGCGTCTTTTAATTTTGTGACTGCTGTCACCATCTGCAGTGGTCATGGAGCCCAAGAAAGTAAAATCTCGCACTGCCCCCTTCATGTGCAAGTATGTGGATACAGGAACAGGAAACTCAGTCTGCATCACTCACACATGGACTGTTATGTTTTTAATTTCTTACCTCCCCTTCACCCTAAGGTCCCAGTCTGGACTAAAGCAATTTAAAATACAACATTAGAAACAGTTTTAAAATGTACAATTGCAAAACAACAACAACAAAAAAACCCATCTGTAAATCCATTTCATTACATCCCATTTCCACATTAATCTGTGACCCCTGCTCCCAAAGAACGGAAATTCACACTTAAATGGTATTTTATAAGTATTCTATCTCAAAATACACATTTCTAAATGTATCAGTATGTTTTTTGAGCCAAGAACTGTGCTGGAACATTTGAGAAGTGTGAAAGCTGGTGGGTAACTATGTCCAATCCACACTTTTCCCCAGGAGGTGGGATAAAGTTCTGTTTGTGCTGGGAATCTGCAAAGACCAGCTTCCTCCAGCATCCTTGGTGTGAAACGTTCCAGGAAACACCAGCTGGCTCCAGTGAAAGGCTCCACTGAAAAGCACTACCATTAAGTCAACACAGAACCACATGGAGCAAGTTCCCTGGGGCATGTTTTGGCTTGCTTGGCCCTACAAATCACCCCACGATGTTTCAGGCTGCATACCTATGCTCATTTACCTGGGAGTAAGGCCCACTAAGGGATGCGGGTGGCTCTGTGGGTTAAACCATAGAGCCTAGGACTTGCTGATCAGAAGGTCGGCGGTTTGAATCCCTGCGATGGGGTGAGCTCCCGTTGCTCAGTCCCAGCTCCTGCCAACCTAGCAGTTCGAAAGCACGCCAAAGTGCAAGTAGATAAATAGGTAACGCTCCGGCAGGAAGGTAAACGGCATTTCCGTGCGCTGCTCTGGTTCGCCGGAAGCAGCTTAGTCATGCTGTCCACATGACCTGGAAGCTGTACGCCGGCTCCCTCGGCCAATAAAGCGAGATGAGCGCCGCAACCCCAGAGTCGGTCACGACTGGACCTAATGGTCAGGGGTCCCTTTACCTTTAAGGCCCACTAAACTTAGCAGGACCTGCTATAGAGTAGGCATGTATACAATGTCACTGCATGCCATTAAGCAACAAACATATGTCCAAACAAGCACATCACACATAAACTGGCTTCCATGCAGCAAGTGCGCCATTGCGCATGCCATAATCCATTGCCATTATTATTATTGTTATTATTATTATTATTATTATTAAACTTCTGACCTTAATTCATATGCATAACAAAATCCTGAACATTCATCCAGAGATTGGCAAAGGGAAGGCAGATGAGGAACAAGGTAACTGCTAGGGAATTGTTTGACTATCAAAATTATATCTGGTTCGGGTCTGGCTATGAATAACATTTGCAAACACTTCTGCATTGGATGCAGGCAGCAACACACTCACAAACCTTTAGAGCTTCCTGTTTTAAAAGTTTATTGAAAAAGTCATTCTAAATGAAAGTACTTTACTATGCTTTTATGAGCCCGGTTCCCAGAGCTGAAGTTTGCTACATTTTCCCTTAGCTGCCTCCTGGTAATATTTCACTCAGCCCAATAATTATTTCACTAGAAAATGACTCTTCTCTCAGATATATATTAGTCAAGCTTCCAGGACATTAGTCTTGACCTAAGTCAATGTGGTCCCTGATGCAAGTTAACTGTGGGATTTTTAATTTTTTTGTTTTGTTTTTTTGACCCAGTTGCTGGGTAGCGGTAGAGAAATGATTGCATGAGGAGGAATAGCTGTTTGCAACACACAGCACTGTGCAACAACTGAGTCTTTCAGGGTGCTGTGGCAAGTGTCAGAAGGGTTATGCTGCCCAATTCTATAGAAAGTTGAACTGCATGTGTAGTGGAAAGAGTATCTAAGCAGATCATTGTGGCCAGAAGCTATCCTCTTCTCACTCCAGTGGCCACTGTGGACTCTAACTGAAATATTTTTATTTTTTTTTTGCAATCTTTTTATCCCACCCACCCCCCAAAAAATGATAACCCAAGTTTATCAAGCAAACTTTCAATGCAGGGTTTCCAGTTGGCTATGACGTTTGACTGCAGAAATTCGAAACCAGACTGTTTCTGAAACCAGAAACGTGTGAAGACTGTTCAGGGACTCTTCGTTGTTTTAAAATAAGCTGTTAAATGACAGAGCCTCTGAAATTTAAATCTTGCCACCCTGGTGGGTTCAGACAGAGAGATTTGCTTGGCTTATCCAGGGTTCAGCAACCTTTTTTAGCTGTGGGCTGGACTATATTATTTTTTTTTGGGGGGGGGGGGAGAATGAACGAATTCCTGTGCCCCACAAATAACCCAGAGATGCATTTTAAATAAAAGCACACATTCTACTCATGTAAAAACACCAGGCAGGCCCCACAAATAACCAAGAAAAAAGGGAAACTTGGAGGGTTTGCCACTGTGGAAGATAAAATCCTCAGGTGTGACTCTGGTCCCACCCACACCACTGTCATGTGGCCCCAGGAAGGTTGCTCAGAAGCAAATGTGGCCCCTAGACTGAAAAAAAAATTCTCCACCCTTGTATTCAGAAAGCCTGTGAGCCAATAGCGCACCCCCTTTTTTATTCTATTGTATTGCATGGAAAAGCATCAATCATGTGTCTGAAGCTATCTGCAGTCCAGAGAAGTGGATCCCTCAACCTCTCCCCCTTGCCACATACCACATGCTCAGCCTCAAAGAAAGATAAATAGTCAGTTTTGGAAGTCACGGTCTTGTATACACCCTCTGTCCTCAAGAACACTTCTTCCCTCTCAGGATTTAGGTTAAGTATAGCTGCAAATAGCCCCAGCCCAACCCCAATCGATTTCCCAATGAAAACCCTACGCTTCAAACTCTCCAACCACACCAACGGCTCCATTAACTCATCTCCCTTTCCATTTTTGTGCTCCATTAAGGGCTCCCTGCCTTCTCCAGTCCTAAAATAACCCCCTCGCATCTTTAGAATCAATTTCTGTTAGGCCGCTGATGTCATTCTCCCACAGCTTTTCTAAGAAACCTCTGAGCCACGGGTTCGAAATCTCCTGCTGGGTGGGTTGCCCTCACGTCTTTTTGCTTTGGAGAGCTGCCCTCACCCAGCTAGCTAATTCCTTACCTTCCGAATTTCTCTCAAGGCAGATGGAATAAATTATCGTTGGCAACAAAGAGTATGTCTCTATACTATTTATACACGAGACTGTCGTCACGCTGAGACGGGATAAGGGCAAATACTTCAGAAATTGCTACTGAGCATGGGTTGGACTCCCAAGCAGGCTAGAAGGAATGGGCAAGGTAGCTAGGAAGGAAAAGGAAAATTCAAGGAGTGAAAGACGGCTGCACAGTCATATTGACTAGATCTGAGTTGGGGGATTGGGGTCTGGGGTGAGAAAGGGACCTTTAAAAAGAGATTGTTCCGGGGGGGGGGAGGGAGAAAGGAAGAAATATGGTTATGTAATAAAGAAGTTATTAAAAGTATGAAGTTGGCTGTGTGGTGTGAATGGGTCTCTGGGGATAGGATGTGACGTTGTTTCTATAGAGCTGTCTTCAAATATCTGAATAAACACCCAGCGATAAAAGATAATGGGAGAGGATTTACCCCAGCAAATTATTTGTCAAAATTACCAATACCTAAATACAGACGGTCATTTGCCCTCGCTAGATTCAACGTGCTGCCACCTGCCTTATTGCAGGGCAGATTTGAGGGTAAACTATACGTGGAACGAGTCTGCCCCTGTGGCTTGATGGAAGTAGAAACTGTCTCTCATGCCTTGTTATGCTGCTGTTTCTACGGGGATATACGCTCGGTATTTATTACCTCTGCTATACAAAAACCTCCAAATGAATCCGAACTTCAATGTCTAAAATCCCTGGTAGAAGACAAGGATCCTGAGATCACATTTAGTGTAGCCAAATTCTGTATGATTGCCATAAAACTTATGGAACAAGCTATGCTACCATAATGATTAAGGTTTCAAATGATAATTTTAGGTTATATTTTAGTGACTAAGTTTGAATTTATATATTTTTTAACTCTTGCTATATCTGTATTGTACCTGTTATACCTAACTGCAAATTCAAATCTATCCCTATCGTGTTTTATGACTTCCTTGATATTGTATGTGGGCTGGAACTTGTCTGTGACCGAAATAATAAAATTCATTCATATCTGAAGGATGGAAGATGGAGCAAGCTTGTTTTCTGTTGCTCCAGAGAGCCAGGACCTGAACCAATGGATTCAAGTTATAAAAAAGGAGATTATGAGTAAACATCAGTAAGAACGTTCCAATGGTAAGAGCTGTAGGATAGTGGAATGGGCAGCCTTGGGAGGTTGTTTAACCATGGGAGGCTATTTTTTAAGCAGAGTTGGGTGGCCATCAGTCATGGATGCTTTAGTTGAGATATCTGCATTGCCAGGGGTTGAACTAGGTGACCCTCGGGCTCCCTTCCAACTCTACAATTCTATGTTCCTATGATTCAGCCTTGTGGTCCCCGCAGTGGCTAGGTAGATATTTCTGTGCTCTCACTGGGGAATGAACATGATGTCTTTCTCTTTAGGTATCCCCTCCCACTGAGACTGAAACAAAACGAGTCTACCGCTCTTAACCACTACACCACACTGGCTCTCATTGCTGCTGAGAACTGCTGGGGTGGTTTTGTTCCACTGCTGCTCTATGATGATATGGAAGAATGTTCCCTTCCCTGAAGCTGTGGAGCCCAGGGTCATGTATATCCAGACCCGTTAGGCGTTGTTGCATTTCTGATTCTTATCAGCCCCAGGGTCACTATGGCCAGCGGTCAGAGATGATAGGAGTTGCGTGGTCCACCAGTATCCCTAGGTGTTCTGCAGATTTCTCACCCCCTTACAAAATCCTAAGGTTACCCTGAGCATCACCTACCCAACTTTTAGAATAAATAACATACTTTCCCCCATGCTTCCGCCACTCCTCCCCTGCCTTTGCAGCCAGACCATTTATCACTTAGGGGACATAAATAATGGAAAAGAATAGTACATAAAATTAATTGCAGAAAACATGGCCTTTTAAATTCTCATCTGCATTTTTCTTTAAAACGAAACAAGAAACAATGGGGAGGCGAGGCGCGTTAGGATCCTTGGGTTCACTTCCCCCACCCCTTAAAAACATATATATTCCAGGCTTCTTTGTATAATATCTACAGAAGAATTAGCTGCAAGAGCCTGCAGTCCCATTCATCCTGCTAAGATGTTCTTATCGGGCATCCATAGATCTTTATCCTATGAAAACATTAATTGAATATTTATTGATGAATACTAGAGAGAGAGGAGAGAGAGAAACATATGAGTGCAGGTTAGCCAAAGAAAGGGGTGGGGTGGGGGAAAGGGGGGATGATCCACTAGGAAAGACTTATGCACAAACCCTTTTGCAGAGAGAGAGGGGGGAAGAGAGAGAGAGGAAGAGAGAAGAGAGAGATTGCTTGTGTTCCTTTGCTCAGCTTCCATGATTTTCAATGGGACTTATTTGGGTACATCCAGCTGGATTGTGTCCTTGGAGAGAATGGAGTTAATGGCACATCATCCCCATTGAGTTTGTCCCATTACTCACCCTGTCCTAATTAAATCATGGCGGAAGGAAAGAAACAGGAGGACAAAGAGTGTTTTCTTCCTCAGGAGAAACCATCTCACCTCACTTAAGGAATCTCACCCTTGAGTTATTACACATCAGAGTTCCCTTATTGCCATCCAGGCCATCCTGTTGGGAGTTGAAGCTCAACAATATTTGGAGGGACACAGGTTGCTTCATTTTCTCACCCTCTAACTTCATTTTCTCACCCTTGTGGACTAGAAAGTCAAGAGGGGAGGCGTTTCTCATCGATCCAAAGCTGTGCTGAGTGAGGTTGATGGACATTGTAGTGCAATAACATTGCCAGACACCACACTGACTACATAGCTGAACCCCAAAACCCTGCATTCAAAACTAATTCAATATAGCTTTTTTTCTTTCTTTCCAATCATCACCATACCAGGAAGGCAAATGTCAATGAGGTACATTAGGTGCCCTTGGATTTGGCATTCAGCCCAAGATTTTTTGACTGGTGGAGATTTCAGATGTTCTCCTGGAAGGAAATGGGATTCCTTGCACAAACTTGGCTATTGACTTAAGGCTTCACATTTGTTTTGCGGCATACCTGGGGGAGGTAAATAATCCTTCACAAATACAGCATGGATGTACATAACCACATACATACAAACTCAAAGAGGTTGCTGGAGTTTCGCCAGCAAATCTCTACGATGCCTGTGGTTGCTGTGTTTCTGGGGGGAACAAATTGGGAAGGCTCAGTGGGTGGACTTTGTTTGGGTCAAGTGATGGATGCAGACTGAGTAGAGAAGAAACTTGGGTGGCTGGTAGATGTCAATTACCGGTAGCTTTTGGGTTAAGTTCAAGGTGCTAGTTTGGGTGTATAAACCTTATCCAGCTCGGGACAAGGGAATCTGAAATATTGCATTACTCCTTATAGACCCAGTCAATCAACACACTCTGTTCATGTTTCTCCTGAACATACCATATTCTCAGGATATTAGTATAGAAATTGGGTATGAGATCTTTCCCAGTCTGCTTCTGTACTGGAATCATTCTAAATATGTTTTAAAGAAGATTTTAATTGTTTTATTGCTTGCCTTTTGCCCCCCTTGGTTCATTGTGGAGCAAGAGAGGAATATAAATTCAAGTACAGTGGTTAGAATGTCGGACAAGGGCCTGACCAAATCACCCCTTGGCCAGTCACTCCCTCTCAGCACAACCTACCTCACAGGATTGTTGTGGTGATTAAACATGGAGGAGGGGAAGAACCATGTACGCCAAATTGAGCTCCTTGGAGAAAAATGCAATAAATGAATTAATTCAATAAATCATCATCATCTAAGTGACTTTTAATGGCTGAGATGGACTGCTACTAAGCTGCACAACACCAGCCCTGAGAATCTACATGACCATCCAGGGGATGCTCAGACTCACTCAAGATGTCCTCACTGGACAGCTTTGCTCTCCGATTCATTGGGGCAAACCCACGATGGGGCAACACCAGTGTAGCTTCAGGTGTGCCACAAATGGGCAGCTGTCTGTAACATGTGTGATCATCTCTGCAGGAACAAACTGTACCATCAGGGCAGAAACATCCAAGAGATGCACCACGACGAGAATGTCAATGTGATTCTGTCCCATTTCTAAAGCAAATCAAAACAATGGCAAATCAGGAAGACAAATCTAGCAGGGCCAAGAGACCCTCTGTATGCATGCAGGCATGTCTGGATGAACACACAGATAGATTCCCAACACAAAACACCCTGGCTATCTGCCAGTCCCTTCTCTCTGAGACGGATGTGACAAGTAATTAACTCAGACAGGGAATATATCTTTAATGCCGCCGTTATGTATGACTGGATTTGGCTTATGTAGCAGGGCTTTTCATTTCGCAATCTCCACTAAGACCTTTTGCCTGGGCAGAATCGCCAAACTGTTTGCGGAGGGGGTAGATTGGTGCATCATCACCTCCAGACACTTGCCTTGGCATGGGGACATCCTAAAGTAGCCTAATACATACATTTCTGGCCTAATCTTGAAAGTTTCCAAGAACTTTTCCCCACATTAGCACAGAACCCATTTGTCAAAGCCACAGAAAACTACTTGGCCTCACCCCATATCTCAGATAGCATGGTTCTTCACCCTATATATTGGCTTACGACCCTTCCAGGTGTTCCTTTTATTTTCTTTTTTTACTGTGGATTCATGATGATCTGTGCTCATGATGGGATTGGGGCGGTTACATGCAACCCCATTTTCAGGACTGTTTTGCACCTGTAACCATTCACAGTGGGATCAGGCTTTAAACAGGGATGTGTTATCACCCCAACTCTATTTATTACCTTCATCACTATGATCCTACGCATTGTCAAAGGGAAACTCCCCACTGGGGTAGAAATAATATACCGAACAGATGGAAAGCTCTTTAATTTGAGTAGACTGAAAGCAAAGAGTAAGGTTACCATAACCTCTGTCATAGAGCTTCAGTATGCTGATAACAACATAGTGTGTGCACACTCAGAGGATGACCTCCAAACCATCCTAAATAGCTTTGCAGAAGCTTACGGAAAGCTTGGCCTATCGCTCAATATCAAATACCAAAGTGCTGCACCAACAAGCACAAAACAACCCCTCTGCAGTGCCACAAATCCAACTTAATGGTGTAATGTTGGAAAGTGTTGATCACTTATCCTACCTGGGCATATCTTTCCACAATGGCCAACATCAGTGCCTAAATCCAGCATCACCTGAGCTCTGCGGGCATAGCTTTCCCCCGATTGAAATGCAGGGTGTTTGAGGAATGGGACACTTGCAGGGAAACCAAAATGCTAGTTTACAAAGCTATTGTACAACTTTAATGTATGTTTGTGAAAAATGGACCACTTATAAACAGCATCTCCAGCTCCTCAAAATATTCCATCAACAGTGTCTCCGAAAAAATTTACACATCACTTGGGAAGACAGGCAAAGAAATGCCAGTGTACTGGAAGAAGCAAAGATCACCAGTGTCAAAGCAATGATTCTCCAACATCAACTTTGTTGGACTGGTCATGTTGTGCAGATGGCTGATGATCGTCTTCCAAAGCAACTACTCTATTCCCAACTTAAGCATGGAAAGTGAAATACCAGTGGACAACAAAAGAGGTTTAAAGATGCTCTCAAGGCAAGCCTAAAAAATAAGTAGTATAAGCACTGATAACTGGGAAACACTGGCCTGCGAGCACCCCGATTTACCAAAGATGTCATGGCCTTTGAAGAAGCACGAACTCAAGACAAAAAGGGAAATGAGCTAAGAGGAAGGCACGTTCACTCACCATGGCCAACTCCAACCCCCCACTGTGGAAGGATGTGTGGATCCAGAATTGGCCTTCACAGTCACTTACGGAGTCACTGTTAAGACCGTGTTCATGGAAGACAATCTTATTTTGCTACACGTGATCACCAAAGAAGAAGAAGAAGAAGAAGAAGGAAGCACCTGCAAAAGTTCTGGGCCACTTCATTTTCAGCTGGTGAATGTCCTTTAAATTCCTAATATTTACAAATTCCATTGTAGATAGCAATTGTAGAGAGCATGTCTCTGAATATCTGCTGCCAGAAATCAGAAGTGGAAAGAAGGTATTGCACTTATATCTTGTTTGCGGGTTCTGGTGGGTGACTTTGAAAACAGGATGTTGATGAGATGAGCCTTTGGTGTGCTCAAACAAGGCTCTTATGAAGTTCTTAAATAGCAATTTGGGGATGCTTATCTATATGTGCAACTTCTGCACATATGAATAGTATAGTGCACAAACAGATGAAGATCTATCATGGAGGGCAGAGGAGAAGGCAAAGGGAGCTAGGAAGGTAACACATTTTTTTTTAAAAAAAATGCTGACCCCCCCCCTTTTTTTTTTGAAAATCTCTGCCCTTCTTGATCCACTAAATGCTGTCAGGGAAAAAAATACCCATTTATTAATAAGTAGCAATCTGGAGCAAGTCAGGTTGCACTAATTTGCACATTAATATCCTTCCAGGGCTTGGGTGTTTTCTCTCTGGAAGGAGGGAGGTGTGGGGTTTGTGGGAGGCGAGAGAAGGAAATCTCATGTGAGAAGAAGCCTCCCTTGGAATGGCAAAGGTTGCAGAAGCATGGAGGTTCTGTCTGAAATTCTGATTCCTGGGAAAGTACGAAAAGAGAAAGTCATGACACCAACTTGGATGGCTTTAAAAGACGATCAGACAAATTCATGGAGGAGGTGGTTCCCATGGCTATTAACCATGATGGCTGTCTTGGAGTTGGATGGAACAATGCTTCTGAAGACCAGATTCTGGACACTACAAGAGATGCTTGTCCTTGAATTATGCTTGGTTGACAAGGAATTTTCCTATCAACTTCAGTTGGCATGATGGTTGGATTTTTTGGTTTGGGTTGGGTTTCTTGCCTTTTCCTCAGTGAAATAAGGCTTATTTATGTTAGCCTTGTTGACTCTGGCCAGAAATGGCATTAGGCAGGATCCCAGCCAGAAGACGCCCGGGAAGAAGGTTGGCCATGTCATGCCCTGAGCTCTGGTTTGGACCTCTGCCTGGCTATTATCTCCCACTCCAGTCACCTTGGGGTGCTATTCCAACAGCACAGGATATGTGGAATGTGGAATCCAGACCCTCCAAACGTCCCTATTTCCCAGTGACAATCCTGGATTTACAGAAGACATCCCGGTTCCTGATTTGATCCCAGAATGTTCCACTTCTCTTATTTTCATTGGAGAAATGTTGGGGAGTATGGTAGGCTGTCCCTATTTTCATCGGGTATGGAGTTATGTGACCCCCCAAGAAAAGGAGATAAGTAACTACAGTGGATGCTCAGGTTGCGAACGTGATCCGTGTGGGATGCACATTTGCAACCTGCAGTGTTCGGAACCTGCAGCGGTGCGTCTGCACACCCGCGGGTTGCGATTCGGCACTTTTGTGCATGTGCAAAGCACGATTTAGTGCTTCTGCACATGTGCGACCACCGAAACCTGGAAGTAACCCGTTCTGGTACTTCCAGGTTTCGGCAGGTCCGTAACCCAAAAAAACGCAACCTTTAGAAAACATATGAAGGTAGCCCTCCATAGGGAAGTTTTTTAAAAAAATGTTTAATGTTTTATTATGCTTTTATATCTGTTGGAGTGGCTGGGGCAAACCAGTCAGAGGGGCGAGGAACAACAACAACAAGAACAACAACAACAACTGTTGTTGTTATTGCTGCTGCTGCTGCTGTTGTTATTGAATAGGACATCTGTATTTTCAGCGGACAAATGTTGAAGGGTATGTAAATCAATCCTGCTTCCATGTTAACCCTGCCTGCCTCTGATAGTCAATAAAGATGTGGCCTGTTTTCCAACAACTGGTGTCCTGAACCAGTTCTTTCCCCACTTTTAGTGGGGCACAGAATGTTTTTACCTGCCAATTCACCCTTTTCTTCCTCCTTGAAAACTGGCAAAATGGCCTCCCCCCCAACACACACATTGCAAAAAGTTGGGCTGGAGGGAAGGATAGCAGTTCAGCCCTGGCTGAGTCAGAGGATGCCAATCTCAGATTGAGACACTTATATAGGGCTTTAGAAGAAATTTGGCATGCACAAAACTTTTTCATATGTCAAGGAGGGTGCTCAGGTACCCCGGCTAAGGCCTCTTCCAAAGACAGAGGGAGGGAGACCCCGCTAAGCTCCTTCCTCGGTGCACCAAAAGGGACAAAGGCTCCTATGACAACAATCCTGGACAAGCCAAGGAAGGTGCAAGGTCAACCTGTAGATCACGGAAAACGAAGCACTTCCAATGCACTAATTAATTACACAGCTGGAAAGAGGGGACTGTGAAAAAGGTGAGCACAATGACATTGCTAACAACAGGAGCCCTCGATTTATCAGTCATAATTAGCTTCCTCCCTCCCTCCCCCAGTGCTGCAGCTGTACCAAAGTGATGGAGCGATGACGGGTTGACCCTTCCAATCCTCTAGGACACAGTCCCCTCCCTGCCGGCCTCTGAAGGTGACTAAGGCTGTGATCTTAAGGACAACCGTCGCAGAAGTTAAGTTCCGCTGCAAGCTAAGCAGAACTCATTGTGACAGGCTCAATGGAGACGAAACAGGTGAGTAATACCATTCCCGGAGTCCATCACTGCAAAGTGCAGTTGGGGGAAGTGAAAGGATGGAGCAATTCCTTTCCCCAGAAAGAAACCAGCACCACCAACAAAGGCACTGAATGCAAACAGAAAGCTAGGGTGTCAGGGTGAACTGTTCAAACGTAGCCTCTCCTTGACATGCATTCTTTTTTCAAGAAATGTTTTTTGGGGGGTGGGGGAGGCAGTATTTTTTTAAAAAAACTATTAATGGTCACCAATATAATAATAATAATAATAATAATAATAATAATAATAATAATAATAATAATTTATATCCCATCCTCCCCAGCCGAAGCCAGGCTCAGAGCGGCTAACAACAATAAAAGTAACAGAGCATTCTAAAATCAATTCATTTTAAATTCAAAATCAAATTAATGGCAACCATTGGGCTTCTTACCAAAGGAGGGGGTCAGACTGTGCCTTGGCCAAAGACCTAGTGGAACAGCTCTGTCTTGCAGGCCCTGCGGAAAGATGTCAAGTCCCGCAGGGCCCTAGTCTCTTGTGACAGAGCGTTCCACCAAATCGGGGCCACAGCTGAAAAAGCCCTGGCTCTGGTTGAGGCCAGCCTAACCTCCCTGTGGCCCGGGACCTCCAAGATGCTTTTGTTTGAAGACCGTAAGGTCCTCCGTGGGAAATACCAGGAGAGGCGGTCCAGTAAGTACAAGGGTCCTAGGCCGTATAGGGCTTTAAAGGTTAAAACCAGCACCTTAAACCTGATCCTGTACTCCACCGGGAGCCAGGATATGGATGGCTTTAAAAGAGGATGAGACAAATTCATGGCGGAGAGGGCATCGATGGCTACCAGCTATGATGGTCACGCTCTGCCTCCACCACTGTAGACAACAATGTTTCTAAATACCAGTTGCTGGAAACCACAGGAAAAGAGCTCTTGTGCTTGAATTCTGCTTGCAGGTTTTCCACAGACATCTGGTTGGCCGCTGTGGGAATAGGATGCTGGGTTAAATGGGCCATCAGCCTGATCTAGGAAGTTCTTCTTATGTTCTTCCTGGCAGGCATTCTTTTTTCAAGAAAGGTGGGATGGGTTTTGGTCAAAGGGGCACTAAATCATGAAATCCCTTCACCTGCAGTTTTTCATGGTAGAATGGAAATGATTTTACCATTTGATGAAGTCTAGTCTGGGACTGGTGCCCGTACGAATAGTCAAGAGACACCAATTCTAAAAAGTTCCCCTGCTTAACTTTTGATATTGCGGCGGTTGGCAGCTCTTTCGAGACACCTTTCAAGGTTTAGAGGAAAACAGGTAAGCGCGATGGATTTCCTTCACCCCAGGCTTGGACTGTGTTGATTTATGCTTGGCCAAATTTTCAGCTTTCTATGTGTTGTGGAAGGACTTTAATTTTGCAGCTCAACCATCTTTACACACACTGTTGGCGTGGCAAGAAATCATAATAAAAAAAAGAGGCAGTTTGGGAAATTCCCTCTTTTTGATTCATCTCACGCAACCATGAAAGACAAGGAAACCATGGAAAGGGGCTTAAAAACCCAGCATACGCCAGGATGCCGAAAAAGGAGAATATATGCTTTCATTATTAAAACAGAATCTTTAATTTTGTGGTTTAGGAGGGATGGGATGGGACTAATGTAAGGATGGGAGGGGATTGATTTACAGGTGTGGTCTTGTGTCATGTGTTTGCATGTCGTCCCCCCAAAAACCCCCCCAAATATTTAGCATACGTCAATGTCGGAAGACTTTTCTAGCTGCCCAGAGATTTGAAATGCTGGATAGGGTCATAGGACACTGCCTTAAACTGAGTCAGGCCCTTAGCCAGACTAGCTTAGCACTGCTGATACCAGTGATCCTCAGACTCTTTCAGAAGAAGAGGAGAAGAAGAGTTTGGATTTGATATCCCGCTTTATCACTTACCGAAGGAGTCTCAAAGTGGCTAACATTCTCCTTTCCCTTCCTCCCCCACAACAAACACTCTGTGAGGTGAGTGGGGCTGAGAGACTTCAGAGAAATGTGACTGGCCCAAGGTCACCCAGCAGCTGCATGTGGAGGAGCGGAGACGCGAACCCGGTTCCCCAGATTATGAGACTATCACTCTTAACCACTACACCACACTGGCTCTCACCAGGTCACTGCCTCCTTGGTTCCGTAAACTTGTCCCCAATGCCCGCTATCGAAACCTACCCTATAAAAAGCAACATTCAGAACTGTGGTTTGCACGACCCACTAAGGAAGGTAACAACACAATGAAATTCAAAACAGTAACAATTAATTGCACATTTATCCATAATCCAGTTGAAACTATTTCACTAATTCAACAAAATTGCTGAACTTGAGCCAGTGATACCAGCTTTGCAAAGTCTGATAGTCCTTTATACCTCCAGCACATCATTGCCACCCGCTTGCCTCTTAGGCCCCGCCTAAGTAATCCTTGCCAACAAAGGTCCATATAGGTAAAGCTATGGTTTTCCCAGTAGTCATGTATGGAAGTGAGAGCTGGACCATAAAGAAGGCTGATCACCGAAGAATTGATGCTTTTGAATTCTGGAGCTGGAGGAGACTCTTGAGAGTCCCATGGACTGCAAGAAGATCAAACGTCTCCATTCTGAAGGAAATCAGCCCTGAGTGCTCACTGGAAGGACAGATCCTGAAGCTGAGGCTCCAAGACTTTGGCCATCTCATGAGAAGAGAAGACTCCCTGTGAAAGACCCTGATGTTGGTAAAGATGGAGGGCACCAGGAGAAGGGGACAGAGGATGAGATGGTGGGACAGTGTTCTTGAAGCTACCAGCATGAGTCTGACCAAACTGCGGGAGGCAGTGGAAGACAGGAGTGCCTGGCGTGCTCTGGTCCATGGGGTCACGAAGAGTCGGACACGACTAAACGACTAAACAATAACAACAAGTAATCCTGCCTCCCATGTTGGGAACCACTGGTCTATAACAAATGGAAGTGGCTCTTCATGGCTTCAGGTGAGGAACATTCAGAGTTCTACCTATAGATGCTGTTGGGGATTGAATCTGGGACCTTCTGCATGCAAAGCTGATGTTCTTCCAGCGAGCTGCAGGCCTCCCCCATGGATTTTTTGAATCTAGCTTTTTCTGTTCTTCTGTTTTTGGTGTTTGGTTTTTAAAATTGCCTTGTTATGTTTTCCTACGTGGTTTTGTCAAGTTTTTTTAAAAAATGTATCTATATTTTGTATGGATTACTTTTCTACACACCTTTCCTACACTACCCTGCAATCTTTTGATGAAATATCGTTAACAAATATTTCTAATTAATTAATTGCAATATGTGTGTGTTTGCAAGGGCTCTCGTCCTGAAGCACCTATGACCTATTTTTCACAAGTTTATGGCCGAGGTGAGTTCTGAGGACAGGTGTCCTCCTAATTTGTCACTCAGTCTCTTGGTCACTCCGCTTCACTTGCCAGCTTCCCCACTTCTCCCCTTCACAATTCCCAGGCAACCCCTCACCCCATCTGCCAGGTCACACCAGACTGACGACTCTTTGACATGTCTGACGATGGACAGAGAAAATTGGATGCAGCCTGGCTCCTTGGCAATGTAAAAATTGACAAAGCAGCTGAAGAGGTGTAATGGGTCGAGATGGATTGGCAAAGGGAATGAATGGGCTCTGGAAAGTTCGCAATTAATCTTTGCCCTGTCAAGTAATGGCCTGATAATGCAGGAATTTAATGGGAACAACTCCTACTAGTTCACAGGCATCCATTAGAGTGGGTTATCGGGAGACAGTAATGGGCCTGCCTCCATTTTCTCGCTTTTTCAGGTGGGTGTATCTCTTGTGATTTGTCCCGGAGTTCCCTTTGGGCTCTGTGAAATGACCTACCCTTTCACTAAACATTATACATGTTAGCAAATGTCAGCATTTCTATGTAAATTCTGAAAGGGAGAGGGGCACATTTACCAGCAGACTTGGAATAATCCAAAGGTTTTCATTTAGAAAAATGTTTAGAAAACATATCTAAGGGTGTCAGAAATTACAAAACAGGTCAATGATAACAAAGCATGCTGAGAACCAGACAAGGAGCGTTCAACAGAATCTCTAGGTACGGCTGGGAGAGACTCCTGATCTGAAATCCTATAGAGTCACTCAAGAACATAGGAAGAGCCTGCTACATTGCTAAATTCCTGACCTCAATATGCAATAAACCATTTGACTGTTTTATCACCAAGCAAACAACATATGACCATAAGAACATAAGAAACTCCTGTTGGATCAGGCCCATGGCCTATCTAGTCCAGCATCCTTTTCTCACAGTGGCCAACCAGATGCCCATGGTAAACCTGAAAGCAGGATACGAGCACAAGGGCCCTCTCCCCTCTTGTGGTACCCAGCAACTGCTATTCAGAATCATTGCTGCCCCCATCGTTCTACCCAAACACTGAGGTCCAGCACCGAGGGCCTTCTGGCAGTTCCCTCACTGCGAGAAGTGAGGTTACAGGGAACCAGGCAGAGGGCCTTCTCGGTGGTGGCACCCACCCTGTGGAACGTCCTCCCATCAGATGTCAAGGAACTAAGCAACTATCTGACTTTTAGAAGACATCTGAAGGCAACCCTGTGTAGGAAAGTTTTTAATGTTTGAGGTTTTATTGAGTTTATAATATTCTGTTGGGAGCCACCTAGAATGGTTGGGAAGCCCAGCCAGATGGGTGGGGTATATATTATGATGATGATGATGATGATTCAGTAGAATGGTCTCCCTCGGGAGGTTGGGGACTCTCCTTCCTTGAAAGTTTTTAAGCAGAGGTTGGATGGCTATCTGTCATGGATGCTTTAGCTGAGATTCCTGCATTGCAAGGGGTTGGACTAGATGACACTTGGGGTCCCTTCTAGGATTCTAGAATTCTATGACCATCGATAGCCCTCTCATCCTTGAATTTGTCTTTTGAAGCTGTCTAGTTTAATGGCCACCACTGCCTTCTGTGGAAATGAGTTCCATACTTTAGTTCTTCACTGCATGAAGAAGTCCTTTCTTTCACCTTTCCCGAATCTTCCGACGTTCACTTCCAATCAGCTCAGGCAATGCTGAACTGGAAGGACCAATGGTGTGGTTCCTTATAAGGCAGCTTGCCTCCTCCCTCCCCTGAGCTCACCTTCTAATGACGTTCTGTGCCATTCTTGGCCATAAAGCAATGTAAATCAAGCATGGCCTGCTACCTAATTGCGTGTTCATATACGCCTTAATTGGCAATATTCCTGCAACCAAGCTCCTCAACCTTTGGTGCGCATTGAGCTCCTCTCTCCGACTAATGAGCTTTATACCACAACAAACATTTCAGATCTGTTGTTCTAATTCATTAACATAATGGGCAATATAATAAGCAGTTATGATAATAAACCCTAATAAGAGGAACAAGGAGCACTTATTTCTGGCACTGCTTCCCCGGGCAATGTGGAAGGAGAGGGGAAGCAGGGGTCGAGGTAAAGACCAGGCCCAGCGTGGAGCTCAGGCTCACAGCTGGGAGCGTACATTTCCTTTCACATCATCAGGGGGTGGAGCAACTCCTCTTGGAAGAAAGGTTGGAGCGTTTCGGACTTTTGACTCTAGCAAAAAGGCAGGAAAGAGGCGACACGATGGGAGGAGATTTCAAATAAACATCAGGAAGTCGTTTCTGATGGGAAGAGCTGTCCAGAGTAGGGCAACTAAGATGATCAAGGGTCTAGAAGCCAAGCTTTATGAGGAACTCTTGAAGGAGCTGGGTGTGTTTAGCCTGGAAAAGAGGAGATTGAGAGATTTGATGGACATCTTTAAATATCTCAAGGGCTGTCACGTGGAAGATGGAGCAATTTTATTTTCTCCTGCTCGAGGAACCAATGGCTTCATGTTGCAAGAAAGGAGATTCCGACTAAACATTAGGAAAAACTTTCTGACAGTAAGAGCTGTTTGATAGTGGAACGGTCTTTCTTGGGAGGTTGTGGACTCTCCTTCACAGAAGGTTTTAAGCAGAGGTTGGATGGCCATCTGTCATGGATGCTTTAGCCAAGAGAAAACAAGTTGTCCCGTCTTCCACATGACAGCCCTTAAGATATTTGAAGATGGTTTTTTGGTTTGTTTGTTTTTTTTTGCTGCTGCATCGCACTGTTGACTCGTGTTAAGCTTGTGGTCTAGTAATCGCACTGTCTAGCATCGCACTGTTGACTCGTGCTAAGCTTGTGGCCATGTTCAAATATATAAAAGGATGTCACATAGAGGAGGGAGAAAGGTTGTTTTCTGCTGATCCAGAGAAGCGGACACGGAGCAATGGTTCCAAACTACAAGAAAGAAGATTCCACCTAAACATTAGGAAGAACTTCCTGACAGTAAGAGCTGTTCGACAGTGGAATTTGCTGCCAAGGAGTGTGGTGGAGTCTCCTTCTTTGGAGGTCTTTAAGCAGAGGCTTGACAACCATATGTCAGGAGTGCTCTGATGGTGTTTCCTGCTTGGCAGGGGGTTGGACTCGATGGCCCTTGTGGTCTCTTCCAACTCTATGATTCTATGATTCTAAGACCCCTAGATCCTTTTCACATGTACTGCTGTTGAGCCAATTGTTCCCCATCCTATATTTTTGCATCTGCCTAAGTGCAGAACCTTACATCTGTCCCTACTGGAAATTATTTCAGTCCAGTTCTCCAATCTGTTGAGGTCATCTTGAATCCTGAATTGTTCTGAGATATTAGCTACCCCGCCCCACCATGCTGCTGTCATAGAGCCAGTGTGGTGTAGTGGTTAAGAGCGGTGGACTCGTAATCTGGTGAACTGGGTTCGCTTCCCTGCTCCTCCACATGCAGCTGCTGGGTGAACTTGGGCTAGTCACACTTCTCTGAAGTCTCTCAGCCTCACTCACCCCACAGAGTGTTTGTTGTGGGGGAGGAAAGGAAAGGAGATTGTTAGACACTTTGAGACACCTTCGGGTAATGATAAAGCGGGATATCAAATCCATACTCCTCCTCCTCCTCCTCCTCCTCTTCTTCTTCTTCTTCTTCTTCTTCTTCTTCTTCTTCTTCTTCTTCGAATGGTAGAGTTGGAATGGACACCAACGGTCTCCTAATCCAATGCCCTGCAAAGCAGGAATCACAGCAGATATGATGGATGCATGAGAAATGTCTCTTCTGTGAACTTCCTTAAAGTACATTTTCTTGGTGTCCAAGACACTGCTACTTTGAGCCTGAGTTTATGAGAAGTCAGCCCTAGAAAATGACTTCGACATTAAGCTGCAGTTGAACTAGTGCCCACTGACAGAGGAGGGGGTCTGCCAGAAAACATTTGCCTAGGACCTTTTCAGACATAGAGTCATATTTGGCCAAAGCAGTTCAGCTGGTCTCATTGACCCTGATAAAGGCTGCCTTAGGCTCCAATCCTGCGATGTTCCATTGCAAAAAGTGGAGTTTATTTGTGAATGAACATAGATAGCATATTGGGAGGAGGTTGGATGAAGAATAAATCACAGAGAATAATGGGGGACGTCTCAGGATTTTTGTAAATTTATTTGCAAGCAAATAAGCAGACAGCAACTGTAAGATAGACAGTTTTTTGCTTGGCACCAAAGCCAACTAAGAGTTGGTTCACAGTGCATAGTATTACTGGATCTCCTGCGCTCTAAATTCCCTAATTACGTCATCACGTATTTCTGCTCAACTTGGTATAGGAAGGTTGCCTGGCTAATGAGAATAGCTAAACCTTGTGAAAGTATCAGTTACAGATAGGTAGCCGTGTTGGTCTGCCATAGTCAAAACAAAAAAAATTCCTTCCAGTAGCACCTTAAAGACCAACTAAGTTAGTTCTTGGTATGAGCTTTCGTGTGCATGCACACGTCTTCAGATACACTGAAACAGAAGTTTCCAGACCCTTCTAGATAGTGAGAAGGTGGGGAGGGGTATTACTCAGAAGGGTGGTGGGAATGGGTGATTGGCAGATAGCTGTGATGAGCCTGTTGACGACTCTTAACGACTGCAATAGGTCTTACAGGAAAAAGCAAGGGGTGAGAAGGTGAAAAATGGCTTTGTCATGTATAATGAGATAAGAATCCAAGGTCTTTGTTCAGACCAGGACTCTCCATGGTTTTAAGTTTGGTGATAAGTTGCAATTCAGCAGCTTCTCTTTCCAGTCTATTTCTGAAATTCCTTTGTAGTAAAACAGCTACTTTGAGATCTTGTATAGAATGTCCTGGGAGATTGAAGTGTTCTCCTACTGGTTTCTCTGTCTTGTGATTCCTGATGTCTGATTTATGTCTGTTTATTCTTTGGCGTAAGGTCTGGCCTGTTTGTCCAATATAGAGAGCTGAAGGACACTGTTGGCATTTGATTGCATACACAATGTTAGACGATGAGCAATTAAATAGTCCCGAGATGGTATGTGTGATGTTGTTGGGGCCAGTAATGGTGTTGTCCGGGTGTATGTGGCAGCAAAGTTGGCATCTGGGTTTATTGCAGGCTCTGGTGCCAGTGTCCGTGTTAGGTCTGGTTGTAGTATTATTGTGGGTTAGGAGTTGTTTAAGATTTGGTGGCTGTCTGTAGGCAATGAAAGGTCTTCCTCCCAGAGTTTGAGAAAGAGAACTGTCATTGTCCAGGAGAGGTTGTAGATCTCTGATGATGCGTTGTACTGTTTTAACTTGGGAGCTGTATGTGATGACTAGAGGTGTTCTGTTATTTTCTTTTTTGGGTCTGTCTTGCAGCAAGTTCTCTCTGGGTATCAGTCTGGCTCTGTTGATCTGTTGTCTAACTTCATCTGCTGGGTATTTTAGTTCTAAAAAGGTTTGCTGTAGATCTCTTAGGTGAGAGTCTCTGTCTGTAGAATTGGAACAGATGCGGCTGTAACGTAGTGCCTGGCTATATACAATGGACTGTTTGGTATGTTTGGGATGGTAGCTAGAGGCATGTAGATATGTTTGTCGGTCAGTTGGTTTACGGTATAAGGTGGTGTCTATGCGCCCATCCTGTATTTTTATAGTAGTGTCCAAAAAATGTATTTCTTGCATAGATTGATTCATTGTTAGGTTGATTGTGGGGTGAAAATCATTGAATTTCTGGTGGAAGGTGTCCAGGGTCTGTTGACCATGTGTCCAGATGATAAAAATATCGTCAATGTATCGCAGGTACAAGAGAGGTTTGAGTGGGTAGGAGTTTAGGAAACGTTGTTCTAAATCTGCCATGAAGATGTTGGCATACTGTGGGGCCATGCGGGTGCCCATAGCTGTGCCGCTGATCTGAAGGAACAGGTCATCACCGAATTTGAAGTTGTTGTGGGTAAGAACAAATTGGCAGAGTTTGGTGGCAAAGTCCGCTGTGGTTTTATCTGAAATGGTGTTCTTTATAGCTTGTAAACCATCGTTGTGTGGGATGTTGGTATACAGAGATTCCACATCCATAGTAGCTAGTATAGTATTGTTGGGAAGATTATTTAAAGATTGTATTTTCCTCAGAAAATACAATCTTTAAATAATCTGTTTCAGTGTATCTGAAACTTCTGTTTCAGTGTATCTGAAGAAGTGTGCATGCACACGAAAGCTCATACCAAGAACTAACTTAGTTGGTCTTTAAGGTGCTACTGGAAGGAATTTTTTTTGTTTTGACTTGTGAAAGTATATTTAACATAAATAGATCAAAACTGAAGCATTTCACAAGGAAATGTCATTAACGCCAACATGAATGAATATTTTCTCCCCAGCAAGAATTGTCAAACAAACGTTTAGCGCATATATATATATATATATATATATATATATATATAGTGGAGGATGTGTATCTAAAGACTGCTTTCATTTTAGCATTATTATTATTTTGCAATTATTATTATTTTGCAATGAACGTTGATTTCAGAAAGGAGTGATGATGTCTTTTGGGTTTCATTATACACAGGCAAGGGAAAGCTGACTAGTCGGACATGCACTCTGGACTTTGAGAAGGCTGATTTCACAAAGCTTAAGGTGAGATCCCACTGTCAGAAATACTCAAAGAGAAGAGAATCCAAGTTGGATAGGAGTTTCTGGAAGGGGAAATATTGATCAAGGGAAGAAAGGAGCAGATACTGCCAAATCCATTGCAGCCAAGTGATCTATTCCCACTCTATTCTGCCTTGGTCAGACCCCCGTCCTGTGTCCAGTTCTGGGCACCACAATCTAAGAAGGTAATTGACAAGCTAGAATGTGTGCAGATGAGGGCGACCAAGATGATCAAGGGTCTGGAAACGAAGCCTGATGAGGAACGGTTGAAGGAGCTGG